>NW_017677748.1:18112-20557 GCF_001879085.1 Nicotiana attenuata
AAGATGAAAATGGCGGACGTTATGAGGTGATCGACCAGCTTCGAAAATCTACCCGCACAAGTCTCCTTGTTATCTCTGTTGATGAACTCCACTAAACATCAAAAGGTATTGATCAAGACCCTTAACGAAGCATATATGCCTATTGAGAATTCTGTAGAGCAGTTGGAGAGAATGGCAGAAAGATTTTTCGCAATCAACCAAATCTCCTTCAGCAAAAATGATTTGCCCCCAGAAGGGGTCGCACACAACAAAGCCCTGCACCTGACAGTCAAATGCGAAGGGTACTACGTGAAAAGGGTTATGTTGGACGGAGGCTCTAGGGTAGACATTTGCCCACTCTCAACTCTGCAGCGTATGGAAATTGGGATCGAGAGAATCCGACCCAACAATGTCTGCGTACGTACTTTCGATGGTGTCAAAAGGGACACAATTGGAGAGATTGATCTGATCCTAACCATCGGCCCATTAGACTTCGAAGTAACCTTCCAGGTTTTGGACATGGACACTTCTTACAACTTTCTTTTGGGGAGGCCGTGGATTCATGCAGCGGGGGCTGTACCTTCTACTCTCCACCAGATGGTGAAGTTCGAGCATGAGGATCAAGAGATTGTGGTCCATGGGGAAGATGAGCAATCAATTTATTGGGACCCGTCAGTCCCGTGTCTTGAAGCAAGAGAGGAGAGTGAGCACATAGTTTATCAGGCCTTTGAAATTATGGTCGCAGACCAGTACGAAGAGGGAAACCCTTGCCCCCAACCCTTCCTTTCTAATGCATCCATCATGGTGGCCAAAGAGATGATCAGGCATGGCTTCAAACCTGGGAAGGGGCTGGGGAAATCACTGCAAGGAATAGCTGAGCCTATCACCCTGACCGCCAGTGAAAAGTTCTTTGGGGTAGGCTTCCGACCCACTCCAGCTGATGTGAAATGGGCAGATGATAGAAAGAATAATGGTTGGGTTTTGCCTCAGCTGGTGCCGCATCTGTACAAAACATTTGTCAAGCACAAATACAATGAAGAAGAAGAGGATGAGGTTTTTACAGCCGAAGAGATTGAAGAGATCTGTGGGGCAATGAGGAAGATATTATATGAAACCCACATGGTCGAGCCGGGGGAAGGCTCAAGCACCGCTGAGGTGCTATACATGGGACCTGAGGCAAAACTGCAAAATTGGAAGGCTACGCCATTCCCAATCAGGCGGGAGTCCCGGTAGACTTGTCCTTCCACCTTTTCTTCATCCCGAGTTATCCCAGGGTGTAACTCGGATGTTTTCTTTAGTTTCATGTCTTTTAATTTCAAATGTAAACCCTGTTATCTTCCAAATTCAATGAAATGAAATCAATATTTCATCGTCCATCTTTCTTTATTCCTTCTGATTTTTGTTATTTTTTATTTTTTCTTTCAGTTCTAATAATGCGGCTTTAAATAACATGACATGCTTGCGGACTTCATGCCCAGATCCAAACACGCTGTCTAACTGTGAAATAATGAACCAAGAACCGGAATACGATGAAGAAGAGGCTTTTAGGGAAATAAATCGAGAATTAGAACAATTTGAGAATAAACCTAAGCCGAACTTAAATGATATCGAACCGGTCAATTTGGGTAGTGCTGAAGAAGTCAGGGAAACCAAGATAAGCATTCACACAGATGAGAAAACTCGGGACGCATTGATCCAACTTTTGTTTGAATTCAAAGATGTGTTTGCTTGGTTATATGATGACATGCCAGGACTGAGTGTCGATTTGGTGGTTCATAAGTTGCCAACTTACCCTGATTATCCCCTTGTCCTGCAGAAGCACAAAAAGTTTAAAACTGACATCAGTGACAAGATCAAAGAAGAAGTCACAAAATAGTTAAAAGCAGGGGTGATCCGAGTGGTCCGGTACACCACATGGTTAGCCAATGTAGTCCCAGTGCCGAATAAAGATGGGAAGACCCGAGTGTGTGTGAATTACAGAGATTTAAACAAGGCAAGCCCCAAGGATAACTTCCCTTTGCTAAACATCCACATCCTTGTTGATAACTGCGCCAAACATGAGATACAGTCCTTCATGGATTGTTATGCAAGATATCACCAGGTGTTGATGGATGAAAAAGACGCAGAGAAAATAGCTTTTACCACACCTTGGGGGACATACTGTTACAGGTTCATGCCGTTTGGTCTGAAGAATGCTGGGGCAACCTACATGAGGGCCATGACCGCCATTTTCCATGATATGATGCACAAGAAATAGAGGTGTATGTGGACGACGTAATCATCAAGTCCAAAACCCAGGATGATCACGTTCGGGACCTGAGGAAATTCTTTGAGCGTTTGTGCAAATATGATTTGAAGCTGAACCCAGCCAAATGTGCGTTTGGAGTCCCATCGGGCAAACTTTTGGGCTTTATAGTCAACCGGAGAGGTATTGAGTTAGATCCAACAAAGATAAAATCTATCCGG
>NW_017677748.1:24175-27571 GCF_001879085.1 Nicotiana attenuata
ACATACTATTATGAATAAGCTAAAATGTTATCTAGAGTTTTGATAGAACCTTTTGTAGGATAAATTCTGTTATGTTTTTATATAATTGAGCCATAGCTTTTCTCTATTTGTTCAACTACGTTTATATTCTGGTTGATTGAAGAGCTCTCAATTAGCTGTGCCTATTTAGTATGCATAACTCGGAAAAGAGTGCATATTTAGGTAGTTGTTAAACAACACCACTCCCAAAGTATATGAGGGATCAATAACCGAGGGTTTAAAGGCGGGATTAGGGATAACGAAGCCTTGAGTGCGATCTGAAGTGAGTTGTATTAAAAGCCAGCTAGCGTAGCTCGGATGGACCTCCCTGGCATAACCCAAGGACCTTTCTTCTTTTATCCCGGCATAACCCGTGGACCTCCCTGGAATAACCCAAGGACCATCCAAGGACCTTTTTTCTTTTATCCCGGCATAACCCATGGACCTCCCTGGCATAACCCAAGGACCTTTTTTCTTTTATCCCAGCATAACCCGTGGACATCCCTAGCATAACCCAAGGACCTTTTTCTTTTTATCCTGGCATAACCCGTGGACCTCCCTGGCATGACCCAAGGATCTTTTTTCTTTTATCCCGGCATAACCCGTGGACCTCCCTGGCATAACCCAAGGACCTTTCTCCCTTTTATCCCGGTATAACCCGTGGACCTCCCTGGCATAACCCAATGACCTTCTTTTATCCCGGCATAACCCGTGGACCTCCCTGGCATAACCCAAGGACCTTTTGTTTCTTTTCTCCCGGCATAACCCGTGGACCTCCCTGGCATAACCCAGGGACCCTTTTTCTTTTATCCCGGCATAACCCGCGGACCTCCCTGGCATAACCCAAGGATCTTTTTTCTTTTATCCCGGCATAACCCGTGGACCTCCCTGGCATAGCCCAAGGACGTTTTTTCTTTTATCCCAGCATAACCAGCGGGACTCCCTGGCAAACCCAAGGACCTTTTTTTTCTTTTATCCCGGCATAACCCATGGACCTCCCTGGCATAACCCAAGGACCTTTTTTCATTTTATCCCGGCATAACCCGTGGACTTCCCTGGCATAACCCAAGGACCTTTTTTCTTTTTATCCCGGCAAAACCCGTGGACCTCCCTGGCATAACCCAAGTACCTTTATTCTTTTTATCCCAGCATAACTCGTGGACCTCCCTGGCATAACCCAAGGACCTTTATTCTTTTTATCCCGGCATAACCCGTGGACCTCCCTGGCATAACCCAAGGACCTTTTTCTTTTATCCGGGCATAACCCGTGAACCTCCCTGGCATAACCCAAGGACCTTTTCTTTTATCCCGGCATAACCCGCGGACCTCCCTGGCATAACCCAAGGACCCTTTTTTTCTTTTACCCCGGCATAACCGGATGATTTCCCCAGCATAACCCGAGGATCCTTTTTCTTTTCCAGCATAACCCAGTCATTTTTCCAGCATAACCTGGTAATCCTCCCAATTCATGGCTTCACTCCCATTCCCAAGGATACACAATCCTGATTTTTATTGCATTCAATGAAGAAGTAGTTTAGATTTGTGTTGCAAATAACTCACGAAATTTTCCAAGTGAAAACTGGGGGAGAAAAATTTCGTTCATTTGTTTGTTTTGGTGTCTGAGCAGGTTTAACCTCGAGGCACAGGATTCGGGATGACCAAAAGAATGAGTCTCAATCCAGAATAAAGAAAAGAAGACAAGAACAAAAAGAAGTGAATTTAGAGTGGGGAAGCGGAGAAAGACACAGACTGCCCAAGATATGATTGAAGTCACAAGCTTGGCTTGTCCCGCCTTGATCCAAAGCTGGAGAACGAACCCGCACCTTTAATTGACGAGCATCAAGATTCAGATCGGAGTCTGCAGCAAGAACCAGCTAAGACTCAAGATCAAGCTTCAAAAGATTTATAGATAGGAATCTTGTAACTCGTAGTTGATAGGCCTAGCTAGCTTAGCTTTTGATTTTCCTTTTTCGGTGTAATAAGGAGGTCAGCAAGCAGTAGCAGCAGCAGCAGCAATGAAATCACAGCTTGCGGTAGTCCCAGCTACCAAAACTTCCCGAACTACACTGACTTGATTCCTTTATAGCCAAGGATATGTAGGCAACCTCAGAAACTGGGTGCGGTCAAATCTTTCAAAAATGCTTCCCACGCAGTATTCAAACGGGCAAAAATCGCTCGTATCCGCTCACTTTATCTTTGCACGAAAACTCTTCGAATTTCCGAGCAAAGAGGGGCAGCTGTGAGCACGTGATTTTCGCCCTATATGAATTACTCCCATAAATTCAAAACAAAATAATTTTTTTTCATTGTTTGCAATTTTGTGGATTTTTTGTGGCATTTTCTGTTAATTGTTTGCATTTGTCTGTGCATGTTTATTTTGTTAAATTAATGAAAAAAAAAATAAAAATACGTTGCATTTTCACTTAGGATTTGACTTTGCATTTTTAAGAATTAATTAGTAATTAAGTTGTTTTATAAAAGGAAAATCACAAAATAGTTTATTTTATATTTTTAGCTTTAATTTTGAATTCTCGGTAGTTTGTCCTTTTATTTGGTTTAGTTAATAATGGTAATTTAGAATTAACTAGTTTTTTTAAAGTTAATTTGGTTTTATATTAGGATTTTAGGTTCAATTTTTGAAAAAAAAAGAGAAAAAAAAAAGAAACAAAAGAATTTCGAAAAATGAAAGAAAAAGACAAAGGAAGAAAAAATCTCAATTTTGGGCCAGTCTTACACAAGTCGTCCAGACCCAGTTGTAAATCCATCCAAAACCCTCCCCAAATTAATCCCAAACCCGGTCCAGAACCCCTATTTACCCAAAACGACCCCGTTTTTGAAGATGCAATCCCAGCCATTCGTTTCGTCTCATCCAACGGACGAGAACTGAAGACCATTTTGATATATAGGTGTCGGAAACCCCCCCCCCCCCCCAAACCGTCTCTCACACGCACCCCTTTGAAGACCAGTGTAACGCCGCCCTACGCCGCCCACCGGAAATCGCTTATGGCAGCGGCCGGCGTCCAATCACCGCCAAATTACACTAGATCACTGCCTCACCCTCCTCTTTCTAGACCTCCACTCCATTTCCTTCAAAACCTCCTGGAACCTCTCGAATTTTCGATTGAAAAATCAAAACCCTAGCGCCGCCAAAATTTCGCCGGTGGCAGCGCCACCTCTATTCAACCCCAGCTTTCTTCCATGCAACCATTATTCTTTCCTTAACCCTAATCCACCACCATATCTCTTCAAATCATCACCAAGCGAGGCCGGTTTCAGATCTAAGAAAAAAGCAAAAGTAAAGTCTCCCAATTCTTCAACTGTCCAAGAGTGATTCGGCCTGAAACTTGTATTAATCGTTTGTTCTCAACAAGAACATTC
>NW_017677749.1:0-638 GCF_001879085.1 Nicotiana attenuata
ATATGTGGACCACAGGTCCCAGCATGAATTTCCTCTAGCAGCTTGGATGCTTCTTTTTCGTCGACACATCTTAATAGTCCCAAATCAGGAGTCCTCCTATACAGGATTCCTTCCATGTGAAAGAAGTTGTTGGACAATCTCCGAAGTGTGCATTTCTGAGTATGATTGGCAAGCTCCGGGTACTCCCCTTTTGCTAGATATTCCTTGATATCATAAAACCAAGACTTTCCGTCTACTTCCTCTTCGACATGGGCACAGTAAGCTGGCTGATTATGAATTTTTGCCGGAATGGATCAATAAAATTCTTATCCGGATGCTGCATCTTAGATGATAGGGTAGCCAATGCATCGGCGAACTCATTCTGGACTCTGGGAACATGTTAGAATTCCGTCTTCGTGAACCTCTTTCTCAATTCCTGTACATGATGCAGATACGGGAGTATCTTGGAGTTCTTGGTTGCCCATTCTTCTCGTAGTTGATGTATAAGTAAGTCTAAATATCCAATTACTAGCAGCTCTTGAATGTTCATGTCAATGGCCATTTTGAGCCCTAAGATGCAGGCTTCATATTCGGCCATATTGTTGGTGCAGGGGAACCTGTAGTTCGCAGACTACGTGATAAGTGCGTCGTACCGTTTT
>NW_017677749.1:4524-27548 GCF_001879085.1 Nicotiana attenuata
CGGAATTTTGAGGGTCCTCCTCAAAATTCTGCCCCAGTTTCCAGTTTCGAGGGGAAATGAAAATTTTATTAAATCGTGACCGAGCCCATAGGGCTGCCTACAAGTCCCCTCTTAAACGGGAATCAGGTCAGGCGTAGTTCAAAGTACATCATATAGGGAAGACATAAAGATTACACATAGTAACGCTTGACTGCATCTGAATTAATCGGCTTTGGCCAGACTTCTCCGTCCATTTCTGCAAGTATGAGGGCTCCTCCTATCAAAACTCGGTGAACCATGTATGGGCCCTGCCAGTTGGGAGAGAACTTCCTTTTGGCATCATTCTGATGCGGAAAATTTTTATTTAACACCAGCTGCCCCGGTGTGAACTGTCTTAGCTTGACTCTTTTGTTGAAGGCTCTGGACATTCTGTTATGATAGAGTTGACCATGGCAAATTGCGTTCATTCTCTTTCCGTCTATAAGGAAGGAATTTCTACTTCGGCGGGAATGACGACTTCTGTACCATAAACCAGCGTATAGGGGGTTGCCCCGGTTGATGTGCGGACTGTGGTGCGATACCCCAATAGAGCAAATGATAACTTCTCGTGCCATTGTTTATGCTTCTCTATCATTTTCCTCAATATCCTCTTGATATTCTTGTTGGCGGCTTCTACGGCTCCATTCATTTGAGGCATGTAGGCTGTGGAATTCTTGTGTCTGATCTTGAAAGTTTCACACATAGCTTTCATCAAATCGCTGTTGAGGTTGGATCCATTATCAGTAATGATTGATTCTGGAATCCCGAATCGACAAACAATGCGGTCGCGGACAAAGTCTGTCACGACTTTCTTATTCACTGCTTTATAAGATGCTGCTTCGACCCACTTGGTGAAATAGTCAATTGCCACTAGGATAAACCTGTGTCTATTGGAAGCGGCAGGCTCGATTGGTCCAATAACGTCCATTCCCCAGGCGACGAACGACCATGGTGAGCTTGTTGTGTTGAGCTTGCTTGGAGGTACCTTTATCATGTCTACATGTATCTGACAGCGATGGCATTTTCGGACATACTGGATGCAGTCCGTCTCCATAGTCATCCAAAAGTACCAGTCCAGAGTATCTCTTTGCTAAAACAAACCGATTCATATGTGGACCACAGGTCCCAGCATGAATTTCCTCTAGTAGCTTGGATGATTCCTTTGCGTCGACACATCTTAATAGTCCCAAATCAGGAGTCCTCCTATACAGGATTCCTCTGCTGTGAAAGAAGTTGTTGGACAATCTCCGAAGTGTGCATTTCTGAGTATGATTGGCAAGCTCCGGGTACTCCCCTTTTGCTAGATAGTTCCTTGATATCATAAAACCAAGACTTTCCGTCTACTTCCTCTTCGACATGGGCACAGTAAGCTGGCTGATTATGAATTTTTGCCGGAATGGGATCAATAAAATTCTTATCCGGATGCTGCATCTTAGATGATAGGGTAGCCAATGCATCGGCGAACTCATTCTGGACTCTGGGAACATGTTAGAATTCCGTCTTCGTGAACCTCTTTCTCAATTCCTGTACATGATGCAGATACGGGAGTATCTTGGAGTTCTTGGTTGCCCATTCTTCTCGTAGTTGATGTATAAGTAAGTCTAAATATCCAATTACTAGCAGCTCTTGAATGTTCATGTCAATGGCCATTTTGAGCCCTAAGATGCAGGCTTCATATTCGGCCATATTGTTGGTGCAGGGGAACCTGAGTTTCGCAGACACTGGATAATGCTGACCGGTTTTTGATACCAAGACCGCTCCTATGCCAACTCCTTTGAAGTTTGCTACTCCATCGAAAAACATTCTCCAACCGTCATAGGATTCTGCAATGTCTTCTCCTATGAATGATACTTTTTCATCAGGAAAATACGGTTTCAGAGGTTCGTATTCTCCATCCACAGCATTTTCGGCACGGTGGTCTACCAGTGCCTGTCCCTTGACCGCCTTCTGAGTTACGAAACAATGTCGAACTCACTCAACAGGATTTGCCACTTGGCTTGCTTGCTAGTGGGCATGGGCTTCTGAAAGATGTACTTCAAAAGATCCATTCTTGATATGAGGTACGTGGTATAGGCACAGAAGTAATGTCTCAGCTTCTGAGCTACCCAAGTCAAAGCACAGCAGGTGCGTTCCAAAAGAGAATATCGGGCCTCGCACGAAGTGAACTTCTTGCTGAGGTAATAAATGGCTTGTTCCTTCCTCCCTGTTTCATCATGTTTCCCCAAAACGCAGCCGAAAGCTCCATCTAACACTGCAAGGTAGAGCAGTAAGGGTCTACCTGGCTCAGGAGGAACTAGGACTGGTGGTGTTGACAGGTACTCCTTGATTCTATCGAAGGCCTTTTGGCAGTCATCGGTCCATTTGGTGGCGGCGTCCTTCTTTAACATTTTAAAGATCGGCTCGTAGATAACTGTAGACTGCGCTATGAATCGGCTGATATAGTTCAGCCTTCCCAGGAAACTCATCACATCTTTCTTGTTCCTTGGCGGTGGTAATTCTTGAATGGCTTTGACCTTTGATGGATCCAGTTCTATTCCTCGGCGGCTCACAATAAACCCAAGCAACTTTCCAGCAGGGACCCCAAATGCACATTTTGCGGGGTTTAGCTTAAGGTTGTACCTCCGTTGTCTGTTGAAAAACTTCCTCAGATCTTCTGTGTGGTCAGTGGCCTTTTTGGATTTGATAAAAACATCATCCACATATACCTCTATCTCCTTGTGTATCATATCATGGAAAATGGTTGTCATGGCCCTCATGTAGGTGGCCCCTGCATTCTTCAGGCCGAATGGCATCATCTTGTAACAATACATTCCTCATGGCGTGATGAAAGCCATTTTCTCAGCATCTTCTTCATCCATCCAAATATGATGATAACCAGCAAAACAATCTATAAATGATTGCAACTCATGTTTGGCGCAATTGTCAATCAGGATGTGTATATTCGACAAAGGGAAGTCATCTTTCGGACTGGCCTGGTTGAGATCCCGGTAGTCGACACAGACTCTGACCTTCCCGTCCTTCTTTGGTATTGGAACGATGTTGGCTAACCATGTCGGGTATTCCACTACCCTGAGAACCCTAGCTTTGACTTGCTTAGTGACTTCTTCCTTGATTTTCAAACTCATATCGGGATTGAAATTTCTAAGCTTTTGCTTTACCGACAGATATGTCGGGTCGGTTCGCAGTTTATGGGCCACAATAGACGTACTCAGACCAGTCATGTCATCATACGACCAGGTGAATATGTCCTCATATTCCTTTAGAAACTCTGTGTATGCTTTCTTCTCTGATGGCGATAAGTGAAAGCTGATTCGTGTTTCCTTGACGTTTTCTGCATCTCCCAAGTTAATAATCTCTGTCTCGTCCAGGTTGGCCTTAGGTCTGTTCTCAAAGTTCTCAACTTCTTTGACAATCTCCTCTGGTATGTCATCCTCTTCTGAATCAAGGTCCGTTTGTTGCGTCGTCTCATTGCATGTCACAGTCATTGGTTCATCAAGATAAGTAATAGTAATGCTGTGTAAGTAAATAAGGAGAAAATGATGGAAATAAATATTAATTCATTGGAAAAATCAAACATGCTTTGATAAATTGAATAATTGTTTTGAACATTGAAGAGCTTATTGAAAAATGCAAAAAAGAAAAATCATTCAGTAAATAAAACAGTGAATAGTGCTTGTTTTAGCCTTGCTACCCGAGGCTCATCGGACTCTGGTAGACCTGATGGTCCATTTATTAAGGTATGCCCCTCTACTCACGGCGTGTATGGAAGGGCCTTCCTCCCCCTCCTCCTCGAGAATAACACAGCAATCCATATCACTGTCCTCTAAAAATAAGTTCTTTACTGTTGCGAGTGCTTTTTCTTCGTCTGTCCCATAGATGACGTCAGCATGTTTGAAAGTCTGCTCCAGGTGCGGTATCGGTTGCTCTAACGGGTAGTAAGGGCCGCGCCATGGTGACGACCAATTGTTGAACTCTTCCCAGGTGTATTCGTATCCCAGACCGAAGGTAGTGCCATGTTTCTTGAGTTTTATAGGTTTAGAGATCCCTTGGAGGTTCTTGCCGAGTCTTTTACCAGGTTCGTACCCACTCCAATTCAATATACTCTCGATCTTGTTATCCCACCATTTGTCTTTATCGACAGCATTGACCCGCTCGATGTGGTGGTAAGTCTCTCCGCCTAGCTTTCTTCTCCCTCTGATCGCTAGAATGGTTTGACGACTGTATATAGGGTTGCTACCGTCGCCGTGAATGATCACTTCCTGGTGATTCCATTCGAATTTTACTGCCTGATGCAGTGTCGAAGCTACAGCCCCAGCACCATGAATCCAAGGTCGTCCTAGCAGCAGGTTGTAGGACGCTGGCACATCTATCACTTGAAAATCAACCTCGAACCAAGTTGGTCCCATTTGCAGACACAGACTAATCTCACCGATGGTGGACCTCTGAGACCCATCAAAAGCTTTCACATTGATTGCTCCTTCTTTTATCTCATGCATCCCTTTGCCCAACTTCTTGAGTGTTACCAAAGGACATATGTTAAGGCTGGAACCCCCGTCGATCAGGATCCTGGTAATAAAATAGTCTTCGCATTGCACGGTGATGTGCAGGGCTTTGTCGTGGACCAACCTTTCATGTGGCAGCTCGTCCTCATAGAAGGTAATTTTATGGCTTTCTGATACTTGTCCCACCATATTAGCCATTTCCCCGCTAGTGATGTTACTTGGTACGTATGCTTCACTCAGCACCTTCAACAGAGCATTCTTGTGTGTCTTGGAATTCTGCAGTAATGAGAGGATGGATATCTATGTTGGTGTTTTGTTTAGCTGGTCGATGACTGAATACTCCTTGGCCTGTATTTTCCTCCAAAGGTCATCTGGACCCGTCTCAATGATGGGTGGCTGGTTGGAGGCCTGCTTGCTGGACTCAGCTGGGTATTTAGGGGTATAGACTCTCCCAGTTCTTGTCATACCCTGTGCTGTAACAGTCTCTTCGAACCTGACTTTGCCTTTCCTCCTAGCCTCGGCTGTATAATCCCAGGGTATGGCTTTTGTATGGAATGACGGCATGGTGGACATCGCCACTGGGATTGGTGCGGCCACCTTTACTTCGAATGGGACATGTTCTTTGGGTGGCAAAACTGCAACCTCAAATGGTGCTGGTGTCTTTGTTGATGGCGCTGCTTCAAACTCAAGCGGAATAGACGCATCTCCCTCAGTGACCTCAGATGGTTGGATCTGGACTATGATGGGGTTGAGAGTAACTGCTGGTTTCTTTGGATCATCGCCTTCTGTGATCAACCCGATGGATCCCTCGGGATCCCAATCATCCTCTACTTCAATCATGTGAATACCCCCGCCTTTATGGTCTAGTAGAGGGTTGTTGCGGACGTTCGGAGCGGCTTCCTTTGCTACAATGACTTTGTTATCAATCAGAGACTGTATCTTGTCTTTTAGAGAGCGGCATTCGTCGATGGTGTGTCCTTTCATGCCGGAGTGGTATGCACAAGACTTGTTTGGGTTAACCCACTAAGAAGGATTCTCAGGGGTTGTAGCAGGGACGGGGGTGACATAACTAGCGGCTTTGAGCCTCTCATATAGCCGATCAATGGGTTCAGCGATGGCTGTGTATTGTTTTGGAGGCCTACTAAAAATACCATGCATTGTATTTAGATTTTGTTTTTACATTTTAGGATTAATTAATTAATTAGTTGCTTTGTTTAAAATGAAAATTACAAAAATGGCTCATTTTTACATTCTTAGCTTTTAATTTTGGATTATTAAGTTCTCTCTTTAAATTTAGGATCAACTAATTTTTATAAACATTATAGTTAGATAATTAGCTTAATTTTACAATTTGAATAAATTTAGGAATTTAATTTAGGGTTTTAATTAATTAAAGAAAAAAAACAAAAGAAATAAAAATTAAAAAAAAAGCTGGTTTTAATTTGAATTGGGCCAAACACTTTAAAAGTCCAAGTTTTTCCCCAACCCAACCCAAACCGGGTCGACCCAACCAAATACCCAATACCCAACCCTAAGACCTAGACCTATAAACATATACAACAAAAAATAACTCCTAAAATACAGGGGAGCGGCTGCAATTCATGAAAAAGAACAACGAGACCCTTACTCGACTGTTCTTCTTCAACACACAGACCACATCCTCTCGTCTTCGTCTTCTTCAGGACGACCTGAGCTGACAGCCGCTGACAAGCAAAAGAACCCCACCCTATCGTCCTCACCCCATCTTCTCACAGGAACAGAGCAGCCTTGAGTGAAAAACCAAAGACCAGCTGCCGGAAACCAGTCGCACAGTAACAAACACACACCCACGACGAGCTCTCACCTCTCTTCTGAACTAAAACGTAAGCAAAAATAGCAGGGGAAGGGAATTGAAATCGAAACAGAAAGGGGGGAAAGGAACGGGAAAACAGGGGAGTTGAAAAACAGTGATAATAGAGGGATTGAACGGACTTGTTTCATTTTCATTTCGAATTCGAATCCCTTCGATTTTCATGTCGAGTTCTGGTTTGCTTCTGATTTTCAATTCGGGTTCCTATCTGAGGTGAGCGAGGAGGTCGTTGACAGTCTCGTCGAGGTTTCCGTTCGAGATTTGGCGGCGGATTGGCCTTTGCTCCAGTTTTTTTTCTTTTCGATTTTTAGTTGTGTATCAGGTATGAATCTCGATTCGAAATGCTGAAATTGTTGATCCGTTTGCCACTATTTTCTTATGCTCCAACGTTTCCCTTTGGATTGTTGAAACATATGTTCATGATTTGCTCGTCGATGACTTCAATTTGTGCTGATTGGTTACTGCCTCTGTTTTGTTGAAGTAAGCTGATTCATGTTCAGCCATACGTGAGCAAGGTTTTCCTTACGGAGTTTACTGTTGTTGTTCTTTCTACGAATTGCTTTTGTTCAGATTGTGCCTCGATCTTTGTTTGGTTCTGTTGTTGTTGAGACAGTGTTTATAGTAGATTTTTGATGGAATTGAGATGAACTTCAACCAACATGGATTCTTTTAGTTTGATTTTTGCTTAATATGTGGTGTTTTAGAGCTTAATTCGTGTGGGCTTCTCACTGTTAAGGTAGTGTAATCGAAGTCGAACTTTGGGTCCATGTTGATCCCTGTTCAATCTATGCCAAATTGTGTGCAAAGTTGAGTACTTGAGTCGGATCGAACGAGCTAATTGTGTGCCTGATAACATGTGATTGCTATTTACTCATTTGTCAAAAAAGATCAAAACCTATAATCGTTGCTTTCGTTTGATTAATTTGCTTTTATGTTGTGGCTATGACTTGGTAATATTGAAGCATATCTTAATGTGTCGACATTCAGTGCGGATCTGAAGTTTGATTGGTAAGGTTCTGAGCACTTGATTCGTTGGGGTTGAGTTAAGGTATAGATATGGCCCTCATAATTAAGCCTAGAAGTTAGAATAATTTGAGGTGCGCCGTGCCAAACAAAAATGACAATTGCATTGCCCGCGTTTTATTTAATCTTGAATTGATCCTTAGATTCCGAGGCGTGCCATTTAGCAAATTCCATGGCCCTCGAAAAGTGCAAACGCGTAGTTGCTTTAGGCGCGTGTTTAATAATATTACTTTCCTAAATTCGGGTGCGCATTTATGTGACCCAAATCCAAATCTCAACGATGTTAAGATATGTCAAAAACCACGGGTGCANGAGTAGGAAAGAGACAGTACAGAGAGGCAAGGAGGCCTCATAGACCGGAGAGATCTGCTGGTCGTTATTTTGGAGGCAGGGTGCGACATAGTAGGGGTTTAGTGGGTCAGCCAGTTCAGTTTGCGCTTCAGGCTTTACTCAGTGATTCAGGTATTCATGGGTCTCAGAGTACCCGTATCGCACAGTCCCTACAGCCACGTCAGTAGAGGGATTGCTTCAAGTGTGGAGATATTAGCCATATGGTGAGAGATTGTCCCAGACTTCGGGCCAATGTGCCACAGCGAGGTATTCAGGTGAGTAGAGGGCGCCTAGGAGGGGGAGGCCCGGCTTGTTGATGTGTTCCACATGGTAGGCTTGAGGTCGTTGCGCCAGATGATCTCATTCAAGTATGCTTTCGGTTTGTTATGGAGGAGCACCATCCGTATTTCATTTCAGTTCTGCTTATCGGGGTAAGTTCCCCTATCTGTTGCTCCACTTATCGGTGCGTTTCATGATTTGCACTCTGTTTATGTGATTACCTTATTGGGAGGTTCTATGAGTGATAGTCGTGCCTATCGTCTGTTTCTAGTTCTTGTTGAGAGTTATGAGACTAGTGGTAAATTCATGTTGTCCTCATCGTTAGGCTTGATGTGATTTATGAGTATTTTTGGCTTCATGTGATTTGATGTTTTGAGACCGGGCTGTGTACCGCGGTGGGAGTTATATAGGTATGAGATCCTTGTGATTCTTTTATATGCTTTAATTCTTTCTTGTTAGATTGTTTTATAAATTAATTTTGATAAAAAAAAAATTTGTGCTTGACGGACTTGTTTGATAGTTCCTTTATGTGTTTCCCTTTCCATATGCAGTCATTTTCGTTCTGTGCTTCTTGAGTTTTAGCTTGTGGGGTGTGTGCCCATTGGTATTAGTTGTGATTTGGCGATTCGGGTGTTAGTTATGTGGTTTTCATGGTTATTATACCATCGTCAGTGTTGTGGAGGTTTGAAACGGGTTCCTGTCGAATATGAGGCTTATGGCCGGTGTAGGATTTGATTTCGGGCAAGTATTGTGATCAAAATGTCATTATAGGCCTATGTGTGGTGTGTATGTTGTGTGGTTGTACTCTGTGGGTGTAGGCATGAGTGGTTGGAGCTAGTTGAAACTGATACCGGATATGGATTTAGAATCGGGTCTCTTGGAAATGAAGGGGAGATGAGAATTCTAGCTCTAAGGCTTATTGGTATTGTTAGAAAGGCTAAATTTCAGTTGAGATGGTGTCGTCAGATTTATGTGGATTGGGCTGACGTGGGATCACCCGCGGGTGTATGCTGGAAGTGTGCATTCAATGATTTGAGGACTTCGAGGCGAATCTTGGCACGTTCGAGGACGAACGTTGGTTTTAAGAAGGGGATGATGTAACGACTCGGCCGGTCGTTTTGAGAATTTAAGCTTCGTTCAGCGGCGTAAGGTCTGGAACAGCTTCACATTATGTGTATCGACTTGCGGTCATGGTTGAATTCAGTTAACGGATGATTCAGAGTCGAATTGGAAGAAGGATTCTAGTTTTGGAAGCTTAAGCGGTGAGAATTTGACCGGAATTAGACTTTTGAGTAAACGGCTCCGGAAAGGATTTTGCTTGATCTCACCAGCTTCGTATGGTGATTTTGGACTCAGGTGCGCGTCCAGATTTAGATTTGGAGGTCCATAGGGTAAATTGAGGCGTTTCGGCAAAAATTGGAAAAAGTTGAAGTTTGGAAAATGGAGAAGTTTGACCCATAGTTGACTTTTGCGATATCGGGGTCGGAATGCGATTCCGAGAGTAGGAGCAGTCTCCGTTATGTCATTTTTGGACTTTGTCTGCAAAATTTTGGCGTTCATTTCCTAGTTGATTTGATCGGTTTCGGCGCGTGTTCTCAAAGTTGGAAGAACTGGAAGTTCATAGTTTGATTCTTGGCGCGATGTGTATTTCCGGCGTTGTTTGATATGATTTGGGACCTTGACCGAGTCCGTTTTAGGTATTAGAACTTGTTTGTGTGATTATGCGGGGTCCCAGGGGGCCTCGGGTGTGTTTCGGACAAGGTTCAGATGTTTTGCATAGTTCTAAACAGGTCTGGTTCTGGTGTTTTCGCACCTGCGACCTTGGAGCGCAGGTGCGGCTCCGCTTCTGCGTGATCCCGGCTGCTTCTGCGGTCATGCAGACCTGGGTAATTTCTTACTTCTGCGGCTCCACTTTTCGCTCCTGCGGTGCCGTTGGTGCGGTTAATTTTTGCAGATGCGGTCCCAGGCCAAGTAGCCAAAGTTCGCAGATGCGGACTCCCTCTTGCAAATGCAGCCCCGCAGATGCGGTTTCTTGACCGCAGATGCGGAAGTCCTGGTAGAATCCTTTTATATCGAGGATTAGCCATTTTGTTCATATTTTGAGTTTTAAACTTCGAATTTGGGAGCTTCTTTTGGGGTTTTCAAGCAAATCGATTGGGTAAGTGTTCTTCACTTAGAATCTAACATATTCCATGATTTTATCTTCATTTTTATCATTTAAATTGTGTTTTGGGTTGGGGAAGGAGTTGGTTTTTGAAGAAAATTTCTAAAATGAAAAATCGTGATTTGAGGGACCAAATGGTATCGGAATTTGATAAATTTTGTATGGTTGAACTCGTATCGGAATGGGCATTCGATTTTTGTAAAATTTGTTGGGTTCCAAGGTGCGGGCCCGGGGCTCAACTTTTGGACCGATTTTTGGATTTTGTTAAAGATTGAGACTTTATGATCCGGAATAGTTTCTTATGTGTTTTATTTGTACTTTGAAGTTAATTTGGTTAGATTTGAGCCGCCCGGAGATCTTTCACCCGAGAAGTGCATTTTAGAGTATCGCTGTGTTGTCTTTGAGGTAAGTATCTTGCCTAACCTTGTGTGGGATACTTCCCCTTAGGATTTGAGTCTTCTATGTTGATTGTAGTTCGTGTACGCGAGGAAAGGAGTGCGTGCTCGGACTTATCTGTGAAAAATTGGTCTTAAGAGTTCTTAGGTCCTTATATTCACTATGTATGAATGTGTTCTTGACATGACTGAGTTTCCTATTTACTAGTTTCACATCTACATGCTTAATTGGAAATAATTACTTCATGATACACTCTTATTGCTTAACTGACTCCTATTTGATTTAATTGATGAATTTCGCCTCTCCTATTGTCATGCTATCTTTTCATAGTTGTTTGTCTTATTTGAGAATCATTATTATCCTTTCTGAAATTTTGCTTAGTCTTAAGTGAAGCTAAAGGTCATCTTTCCTTAATTGAATTGTTGAATATCCTCGAAAATTGTCCAACCTTAAAAGGAGTTAGATAACCTATATCTTTGATGACTTTCCCTTATTTGGGACTACTTGACTCGCGTTGATTTCCTTGTTATTGACTTGTATATTGTGGGATCGTCGTTATATGTTAGTTTTCCCGTGTTGAACTATTCCCTTTATGCCAGCATTCTTTTCTGTGATTATTCCTCGTGAGCTAGTTCTACTGCTTCCTTGTGATTTACAGTCCTTAAGTTGATTTACTTGTCTTACCTTGTATTATCATTATTGTTGCTATATGTATCGTGGTGATGTACGAGCTTTCTGTTGTATTGTGACTGTTGTTCTGTTGGTTGCGCTGCATATTTACTTTGGGACTACGGGACGATATCCCGGGAGATCCCCCCTGCATGTTTACTTCGGGACTACGGATCGATATTCTGGGAGATCCCCCTGCACGTTTACTTTTGGGACTACGGGACTGCACCCGGGAGATTCCCCTGTACTGGATATTTACTTTGGGACTACGGGAAGATATCTCGGGAGATCCTTTGCACATTTACGTTTGGGACTACGGGACGATATCCTGGGAGATCCCCTGTTAAAAATATTGCGTTCTGAGCTGACGTTTTCATTGATCCTATCCCTGTGTAAATATTATAGGTGTTGTCCGTTCTATTCCTTATACTTACTAGTTTGTACGAACTATGTTAGGACACTTGCACAAGCATACATGTGGTTAATCACCCTTATCGGGTAGGAGGCTCTTTGAGATTTCTGAGTATAGACGTACACCTTTGTTATTTGCCTTCCATGTGAGAATGACTCTTTTGGGGCACGTGAGTTGTCAGTATGATCAGGAGGTGTGATGAGGGCACAGGATGCCAAGTGTTAGGGTTCAGGTATTGAGACCCGTATCATATGATTATGAGATGAGGTGTCACAGGGTGACTATATGCGAAGGTTATCTATTTGAAAAGATTATATTCGAAAAGCATTTATTTTGAAATAACTTTTTAAAAAGAACATTTATTTGAATGAAGTATATTTCGAAACATTTTTATCACTTGAAAGGTTTGACTATTTGATTGACGCTTGCTGGTTAATACTTAAGGTAAAAACTATCGGAGTTGTTGAGTTATGACTTGTCTTTACTGTATTTGTGATTTCGGATTTGGATTGTATTCTCGCTTACCTTTCCGTGTTTTCCTCATGGTGTTCCCCTGAGTACTAGCTGTTTTCTTTCCTTATTTTTAATTACTGTATTGTTAGCCGTATCGCATAGTCTCTATATAAATATCATGTTCTGTATATTAGACCAGTAGGTGTCTTGACTGTTCCTCGTCACTACTCTACCGAGGTTTGTCTTGATACTTACTGGGCACCGCTATGGCGTGCTCATACTACACTTTTGCACATTTATTTTTGTGTAGACCCAGGTATTGTTCGCTAGTAGCTGTGCGGATTCTTGTCGAGGAGACTCAAGGTAGCCCTGCTGCTGCGTTCGCAGGCTTCGGAGTCACCTTCCTATTTTATATTCACACTGTTTTACTTATTTCCATGCGGTTGTGTTTAAAAATTATAGCGAAACTCTGTAGAGCTTATGACTTGTACTACCGGGTTTTGGGAAGATGTTCATTGTATAAAGGATTCATTTCAGAAGAATTTTAGGTGTTATTATTTATTGTTGTTATTCCGTAATTATTAGGATTACCTAGTCCTTAAGACTAGGTGCCATCACGAAACCCAACGGAGGGAAAATTGGGTCGTGACATTCTTGGTAATTGAACAAGATAGAGCGTTGGCTCAAGTTGAGATTTATGTTGTGAAGTGATTGTGGAAATGAGGAGAGGTTTATGATATTGTTTCCCTTGTCGAAAGTTATTGTTTATGATATCATTTCCCTTGCCGGGATATTATTGCTTAAGATAATGTTTCCCTTGCCGGGATATTGTTGTTATACTATTGTTTTCCTTGCCGGAATATTGTTGTTATACTATTGTTCCCTTGCCGAAATTTTTTTGTGATTGGTGTTGATTTGTATATTGGGATCGGGTTGCACGCCGCAACAATGTTATATATGGATCGGGTTGCACGCCGCAACAATATTATATATGGATCGGGTTGCACGCCGCGACAATATTACGTGGGATCGGGTTGCACGCCGCAACAGTATTATATGATTGGGATCGGGTTACACGCCGCAACAAGAAAATATGACAGTGAATATTGATTCTTATGGTGAGGACGAGAGTAAAAGCACGAAGGGTGATGCCGTGCACTAGTTACTATTTTTCCTTATTCTTGCTGATATGAAATTATGGTGTTCTTTATGCTTCTCTACTGAAATTCTGTTAGTACTTGATATCCCCCGCAGCATGTTCCTCCTTCCCATCTTTAACTGCTAGTTTCTGTTGTTATTACTTGCAGTATATGATTTAACTGCACAAGTTTACTTGGTAGTCTTATCCTAGCCTCGTCACTACTTCGCCGAGGTTAGGCTCGACACTTACCAGCACATGGGGTCGGTTGTGCTGATACTACACTCTGCACTGTGTGCAGATCCCGGTGCTGGAGCATTTGGACCATAGAGAGGTTGCTGCCTTCAGTCCAGCGGAGACCCCAGGTAGTCCTGCAGACGTTCGCAGGCCTTGGCGTCCCTTTCTATCTTTTCCAATCTGTTTTTACTTATTTCAGAGACAGACTTGTATTGTTCTATTCAGACCACTGTTTGTAGTATTCGTAGATGGTCCGTGACGTTGTGACACCAAATTCTGGGTAGAGTTGTACTTTGATTTGTACTAGTATTTAGTTATGTTATCAGAATTCCGTCTTCCGCATTTCTTTTATTATTATTATTATTATTATTATTATTATTATTATTATTATTATTATTATTATTGTTATTCCGCTGTTGATCGCCTGTTAATTGAAATTGTTAAAAAGGTTAGGGAAAAAGGTAATAAAATCTGTAACATTCGGCTTGCCTAGCTTTCACGAGTAGGCGCCATCACGACTCACGAAGGTGGGAAATCCGGATCGTGACACCATTCGGGTCAGTTGTGATAATTATAAAAGTTTGGATTTTTTGTAAACCTAGTTATAAATATTAAACACTAACAATGAAAGTATCTTTTTATACCAATCTTAACACTTTTGTCTTATAAATTGCTTTAAGTGTTCAAAAGTCCAATAAATTTAATTTCCCCAAATAAGTTTTACTATAACTATGGTGCAACATTTAATGAAGGATAGTTTAGTCACACTAATTATTTTTGTCTAGAATTTAATATTTTCTTAATGGGTGTACCCAAAACAAATTAGTCACTTATTGTTGACCGGAGAAAGTATAGTCTTAAGAATTCACAGAAGTGTGGGTTTAGGCACTGAACGCTGTAATATTGTCTTGGATTCCCGTATTAACTAAAGTCTAAACAGTTCAAATGTTCTTCATTTCTAATTATTAATTTTTTTTCTTCTATTGATCCACTTTTAAACATTATAGAAAGAGTAAACAAATACATTACTTTATTAAATCCTTTCCATATATGTTTCGGGGTGGAAGTATTGTTTCCCTTTTTGGATTTTGTATTTCATTACAAAAAGAAAAAGAAATAAAATAAAATAAGATATCTTCTAACGGCTCAGATTTCGATACACTGATGACTAAACAGGCCACGTTAGCAAACATCGTTCCTTCCGTCAGCTCCTAACTTCCTATCCAGTCATCACGCTATCTTCAAGATGAACAAATACTCATTTCCCTCCTCTCCTCCACTCCCACTACTTCCTCTTCTCCAAATCTTCCAATTTCATGGACTCAATCTTCTCTCCAAAACCTCACACGCTTTCTTTAATTTCTTGCTCTCCAATCTCCTCTTCTCTTATTCCTCGCCGCCGCCAATGCCTCTTCGGTTCTAGCCATAATAATTTACGGCCCCCTGGTTTTCTTCGCTCGCGGAGGAAATGCCGAAATATCGGCTTTCAATTCAGCGCTCACTCTTCACGATTTGTCCTCAGAGCTTCTCTTGATTCGCAATCGGTTGTGGTTGTTGCTGCCGTTGTCACTATCTCTGCTCTTACAATCATCTTTTTTGAATTTTCCAAACGAAATGCCAATATCAAGGAGGTAAGCTCCGTGATTACTCGGTTTATAACATTACTGGTTCAGTTCTTAAAATTTGTTTTGGTTATTTTTCCAAAAGAGATGCCAATTTCGCGGAGGTAACCCTCCTAATTACGATGTGTATGTGTCTGAGCCTGAATACCTGTCTTAGCGTGTCTATTGTAGTACGCGAATGTGCTTTATTTAGTGAATTAGTGTAAATGCTCATATCTAAATGCTATTGTAGTTGTTTAATGTAGATTACCGTTGGTTCGATACATGCTCCTTGAATATGCTCCAAAGCTAACTCTTTGCTTCTTCAATTAGTAATTTGGAGTAGTATATTAGAAATGTGAGGCAATATAATACGCTAGTTGTTAAAGTTTAGTTTGATAGAGATATTTGTACAAATTTTTTACATATGGATAGTTACAAAAGTTGATGAGAATTACATAAAAATAATACTCCCTCTGTTACAATTAAAGTGACTTACTTTCCTTTTTACTATGTTTCATAAAGAATGCCTCTTTCTAGTAACTCTCTAATAACAATCTACATAGGTTGTTTAAGACCACAAGATTCAAAGGGCAATTTGGTACATTACACACTTCATTAATTTAAGATCACAAGATTTAAAAGTCCTTCTTAATTTCTTAAACTTTGTGCCTAGTCAAACTAAGACTCTTACATAGAAACGGAGGGAGTATTATTAGTAGACATCCTAAAATATAAGGTGGAACATGAACATACTCCAGTGTAGATGTTTATAACTAAATGATATTATTCACACAGTTTAATGTAGATTATTATTAATTCACCATATGCTGCTAGAATATTATCCAAAGCAAACTCTTCACTTATCTTCCAGAATTAGGAAAGAAAAGAGATAAAGGTTGATACTTGTATGTATGACAGACTCATGCAGATTGTGATGTGTGGTTAATTTTCCTGGAAGAAACTAATTAAATAAAACAGTTGGACATGGAAAAAAGTCGGTAAATGTAGCAGGGCTACCAAAGGTTGGAAATGCTTTGGTTTTGCAGGATCAGTTCTGATACAACAATAACAAACCCAGTTAATTCCCACCAGTGGGGTCCGGAGAGGATAGGATGTATGCAGCCTTACCCTTTTGACCATTTTTTAAAAATCTTTTTCTAGTTTTGAGTTGCTTCATTTATCAGTCTAATAAACTCCCATATGATACTTGAATGACATTTTAAAAGTCGTAGAAGTTAGTACGTTGTGTATGAGAGACCAAAACTAGGCAGAACACAACCTCTAGAACAACGTTTCTTTCAACAGACAAGTGTTTGCTCTTAGTAGTCATCTTGGAAAAGTTGGGGGTCTACCATCTCAACTCCTAGTTTCTGAATAAATTTATGGAAATTAAAAATATTATATCTGAAGTTTTCTGGTCATTGGCATCTAATAAGTAAGATAAAATTTTCGGTCATTAGTACTTACAGCAAGACTAATTTGTTCTTATGACATTAACAAGAGGTGTTACTTTACCATAGTTAATTGAGGAGGAGACATATTTCTGATGTCCACAATTTTTCATAGATTTCAGCTGAGCTTACTCTTGCTTTGCGGCGACAAATAAGACATGTGATGAACTGGTTTCCACGTCATGTATTTGCTCTTATAAACATACAGGAGGAGAAATCTGTCGAAACTCCGATGAAGGAAGTATCCAAAGTCAGCAATGAGCTTGAGGATGCGGGGACAGATGTGCAACTAGGTGGAACCTATTTGATGCAAACCGTCATTACCAACAAAATTGAGTCTGCAGATGCTAATCAGATGGCTTCTAGTTCCGGTGGATCTTTGACCTTAGGAGCACCTGGATCTAACACACACACTGAATCAGATGTAGTACCATCATCTTTTGTGGCAGAGTCGCACAACAATTATCTGCAGGAACATCTACAGGGAACTAAAACGAGTAACAGATTGACTACGGAGGAAGTCAGTTCAGAGCATAGTGTTGGTTTGTTTCCTGCAATCAACATAGATAAAGGAATTGAAGAAACCAAGAAAACAGACCATGCACTCACGGAGGACGGCGGACGTAAGGTAGCCCATAAACATGTTGCAGAGGATGAAGTCAGTATCCATAATCTTATTTTCAGGGATTCTGCGCGCAAAGAGTTGTACTCGTTCTTTGAGGCATCTACCAAAAATCTAAATGGTCAAAAAGCATTGACTTCTCATGCTTCCAGTGAACGCATTAGCGTCTTTTCACACACTTCAAAAGTTTCTTCAATACAAGCAGGTAAGGCATCTCTTCAGATTCTCGTGATACAGCAGGGTGTTCAATGGAAATGCTGCAACCTCTTCATTCCATTTTATCTTTTTTTTTTTGTACACTGCCCTTGAGAATTCTTTTTTCTTGGTTTGTTTGCTCTTTCCTCCCTGTCCCTCTGTATGGATTTTTGACGAGATTTAATTATTTTCCAGAGGATTTTAAGGAGAAAAGGCCTCATGGATGTTATAAAGAAGGACCATTCGATAGCAAGGACTTTGGGAAAAGAAAGCATCATTTCACTACGAAGGAAAAGAGCATTCTACTGGACAATGGTACCACAAAGCAGTTTCAGATTCCTAATCCAAAGGGGATCCAAGTGTGTGATGGACCTCAACCATCCGACCAATTCAGAGCTTATCGCCGTTTCTTGAGAGAGGGCAGGTAACCTATTGTTTGACCGGTTGATTTCATTATTTGGACTGGTCGTAGGCCATCAATAATATTCCATGAAAAGATTAGCACATAATAAATGATACTCCCACCGTTTCAATTTAAATGATACACGTTCCTTATTAGTCCGTTCCAAAAAGAATGGCACATTTCTATATTTGGAAACAATTTAACTTTAAAATTTTATATTACCAACTTTACCCTTAATCAGAAGCTTTTATGGCCACACAAATGTCATGGCCCCACATAGCTTTTGCCCCTTAAGCTTTTAGGACATCTTTTTTTTTTCTTAAACTTTGTACCAAGTCAAACTACAACATCTAAATTGAAATGGAGGGAGTATTTCTGATGTACTTATAATAAAAATGACACTTCTAATGTCCAAATATTATCCTGTCTGTTGCTCTTGTTTATGCCATTCAAGCTCACACACAAGAATTCCTGCTGCAGGTTGATGGACTGCATAGAAATGCTTGACAATATGGAAAGGCACGGTTCATTGAATATGGATAAAGTAAACTGCTGCTTATATTCACTTCATATTCTATTTATGAACTTTGGTTTGTTGGTAATTTGTTAAAGATCCCATTACAGGTGTATCATGCTGGTTTCTTCCAAGCCTGTAAAAGCCAAAAGGCAGTGAAGGAAGCTTTCCGTTTCACCAAGCTTATCCAAAATCCAACTCTAAGCACATTCAATATGCTCTTGTCTGTATGTGCAAGCTCACGGGATTTGGAGGGTAAGTTTTCTCTCTTGGTACTTATTCCTGTTTCTTTTTGTGTAAGGTTCTTTGACGCGGATAGAGGGACAAAGTGCAAGGGGATGTTATCTTTTTCCTTAGACTTTGGAAATCGAACTTCAATAATTTCTTCGGAAAATACAACCATTTGTCTTTATCCCATCGTAATTATGGTCAAGTTATTTTGTTTGCTTAGGTGCTTTTCGAGTGCTTCAACTTGTCCGTGAGACTGGACTGAAACCTGACTGCAAGCTCTACACTACTCTTATATCAACTTGTGCAAAATCTGGGAAAGTTGATACCATGTTTGAGGTAAGTGCTTCGATTGTGGTTTCTCATGAAAAAATGTTATATTTATAGCTTATCTGTGATTTTCATTCAAGGGTCTTTTTTCTTATTTAATGTTTAAATATCCTGTTTATGTGAGTGAATGTTGGGCCTCTAAGGGCCAAGATATGTGTTGCAAATGTGGATGTTAAGTTGGATGTTCGATTAAACAAGATTTAAACTAGATTATAATGAGAGGAACTCACTTAAAATGACTTGGTTTTGTCCTACGGCGACTTCCAGATGCACGGTTCGTAGGGGTGAAACCATGATGAAGGTGTTAAAAGGGGACACGGTACACACCTAAAATCACATGAGAGGAAGTTCTCTGGAAAGACCTACAATCTCTTGGAATCCATGTGTAGAAAAAAAAAGATGAAAAAGATACATATATGTTCGACGTTCACTAGGAGTCTTATTGACTTTAGAGATTTGTATGTAGAAAAATGTAAAGAACTTTTAGTGTTCTAGAATCCAAATTATTGAATATTAGATCTGGGTATCTATGCTGCGTGGACTCTCCAAAATTTTGCTGCCTATGTCGGATCCTCCAAAAATGCTACCTTTGGAGGGTATGACACACCCCAACGCACCTGACGACATTTTCGGAGAGTTCAAGCAACATAGTATAGGATAGGTCTAAGTGGAGCGACATGTATAGTGAGGGTTTCATACAGCCGATCTTATATAGCTTGGGTTTAAGTCATAACAATATCTGCAACGGGACAACGACGTCAACGAGTACTTTAAAGGGGAGAAACAAATTCACGACATTTCTCATAATTGCTTTTTAGACTGAATGATAGTTGATATGCTGCTCCCATTAGTTGCATCTTGTTTTTTATAGAAGTAAACCTGCATGAATTCTTTGAATCTTATTGCCTATCCTTGCACCTTATATGCAATCTTTCGAGTTGATATTTTCTGAAGTTGTAGGTTTTTCATGAAATGGTCAATGCTGGAGTTGAACCAAATGTTAATACATATGGTGCACTTATTGATGGGTGTGCTAAAGCTGGACAAGTTGCGAAGGCCTTCGGTGCCTATGGTATAATGAGATCTAAGGTATAAATTTATCTACTTAGGGCATACAATTTTAGAGGGTATTGCTTTAACATTTCATTCATATCAGTTTATTATTTACCAAATCATACTGAAAAGTGACATGTACCTAGACCGCCAAATATCTCATGTCGGATTCATGTTGTATTCAGTAGAATGTGAAGCCAGATCGTGTTGTATTCAATGCTCTTATCACAGCTTGTGGTCAATCAGGAGCAGTGGATCGTGCATTTGATGTCTTATCTGAGATGAAAGCAGAAGCACGACCAATAGAACCTGATCAGATTACTATTGGGGCTCTGATGAAAGCATGTGCAAATGCCGGTCAGGTATACGTGCATTCTGTTTTCGCTTAAAAATCTATATCTTGGTTGAATGGGACTGATGTTCCCACATTTCTGCTCTTCTATCATGATTAACCACGGACATATAAATTGCTTTAGGTTGATCGAGCTCTGGATGTTTACCGTATGATTGATAAATATGATATCAAGGGCACAGCAGAGGTTTACACGATTGCTGTAAATTGTTGTAGTCAAAATGGTAACTGGGATTTTGCGCGCAGCATTTATGATGACATGACTAGAAAAGGTGTTTATCCAGATGAGGTAGTAATTTTTAAACTGCTGTGTTTGCATGTCAGTAAACTATTTTACATTTTGATGACTTGAAACTCTTAAATTTTGTTGGCCTATCTCCATAATATTGCTTCTCAACCTTGTTGCAGAAATCAGAGCTTGATGCATCTATCATTACATCATTTTGTCAGCATTAAATCAAAACTTTGCCACTGAGATTTTTTACCGTATATTTTTAAAAACTTAAAGTTTCGTTTATTTGTGCAGATGTTTATCAGTGCGCTGGTAGACGTGGCAGGGCACGCTGGTAAGTTGGATGCTGCATTTGGTGTTCTAGAAGAAGCCAGGACTAAAGGCATAAATGTGGGATCTATGTCATATAGCTCATTGATGGGAGCCTGTAGTAATGTATGAACATTCCTCTTTGTGTTTCTTCATATAGACAAATGTACTATCTCTACTTTCTGCTCTCTCTCATCTCTGAAATAGATGGCTAGAACTTGTCTGTTTACGGTTATCTGCCTCTTCGATTGAGATCTCAATATCAATATTGTGGCTTAAATTTGCAATTAAAGATGGAAATTGATATCAATGAGTACTACCTGCTCTTGGTCTCAAAATTGATGTAGATTTGATCCCAGTGTAGTTGGATATGCTGTAATAGGATGAGAATATCATAAAGCTTACTTGTTCAAAATTATATGCAATACTGTCATCTTTTTTTCCATATCTTGTGGTTAATGAAGCTTCTGTATGGCAAAATGTAGTTTTTCATGGAACAATGTGAGAAGTTTTGAGAAACATACATTATGCAAAAGCGACACTGCCTTCTGTTTTTTCATATATTGTGATCAAGTAGCTTATGTACCAATTGTTTGGGATTTAGTTGCTTAATAGTAAGACATGTTGACTCCTAAATCTCCAAAGAATTTGTCTTATTCACTGTGTGCTACCTTCTTTTATGACAGTGAAC
Organism: Nicotiana attenuata; assembly: GCF_001879085.1. Taxonomy (NCBI): domain Eukaryota; kingdom Viridiplantae; phylum Streptophyta; class Magnoliopsida; order Solanales; family Solanaceae; genus Nicotiana; species Nicotiana attenuata. The sequence continues at coordinate 25,979 of NW_017677749.1, forward strand.
AATAGTAATATTTATGCCACTTTTGTAGTTTATTGTGTTTTATAGATGCTTCTAAGAAGTGATCATCAGACACGTAATGAAGGGAGAGATATAGAGGGAGAAATGTGTTACCGGTCACTATTCTACCAAGCAAGCCCTCGAAGTAGTCAACCTGTGTTCTATCTGTATTTCTTTTGCCAATCCTGAAGTAGCTTTTAGGAGAATTTAAAACTGTGAAAAGCATCAAGGAGAAACATCTAGTCATGGGAAGACACTGTAGACAGGGAAATAGTTGGAAGAGATCCATAGTTAACCAATGCACTAATAAACTCTAGTTCCCTTTACTATATTTCCAAGAATAGCAGAAGAAACAATACGTCAAGTGAAATCAGTATCAGGTTGAGGTTAAGAATTCCTTCGAAGATCATATATTTAAACAAGCTGGAATGTATATCATGTTATGTCCCACTTCTCTGTCTAAAATAAAGAAATATCTTACTAGCATTAGTTAGGTGAAATATTTCACTGCCACCAAAATGAACCTGTTTTTGCTGTTATATCTGTCATTTCAACAAACATGGACTTTGATTCTATCAACTAGCAAGTATTAGCCCCAATACCCTTAGATGCTGCTAGTTTTCTTTGTGCATCAGAGGCTCTATTGGTCTTAATGTTTCTTTCAAAATCTTGTGACTTGGTTTAAAACACTTTTCAAATCCATCTGCAGGCAAAGAACTGGCAGAAGGCACTAGAATTGTATGAGGATGTTAAAGGCGTCAAGTTAAAACCAACCGTTTCAATGATGAATGCATTGGTAACTGCATTATGTAAGTCACATTTCTCTTAAAACTTTTTCTCAGCGTAAGAGCATTTCACTGATGCTTGTTTTGGCTCTAAATATCTACACTCTATTGTTTTTCTTTCTCCTGATCAGTTTTTATTTTTATAAGGTTCATAATTCAATACCTATAAGTGGTCTCAGTCCATTGCTAGAGCTAATTTGGATGTTCCTTTCATGAATCAGAATCTAGCTTCAATAATTGCTTTATAAGCTTTCCAGATCATCATCTTATTTTTTGCTATGACACCTAATATGTTTATAACGGAGGACGACTTTACTTTGTAGATGTCTGTGTATGCTGGTTCCCAGTTCTTGTGTATTTGCTTAATTTCCTCAATGAGATGTTTTGTAATAGGTGATGCTGATCAATATCAGAAGGCTCTGGAAATTTTTTCTGAAATGAAGAGAGTGGACCTATGCCCTAACACCATTACATACTCCACTCTGTTAGTGGCAAGTGAAAAGTAATAGCTTGATTCCTTTACAATGAGGTTTATGTATAATGACCACTATCTCCTGTCAATATATCAGTTTTGGTATATCTGAGTTTTATCATTTATTTCTCTTATATCTCATGACAGAAAGGATGACTTGGATATTGGCCTCATGCTTCTTTCTCATGCTAAAAAGGATGGCGTTTCCCCAAACCTTGTTATGTGCAGAGGTCTACTTGGTAAGAATTATAAGCTTGTCAATTGATCGCATAAGCTATATTGTATCTTGACTTGATGTACATTGCTACAACCATAC
>NW_017677750.1:0-4795 GCF_001879085.1 Nicotiana attenuata
AGGCCTCAAATGAACGGAGCAGTAGAAGACCGCCAACAAGAACAATCAAGAAGATACTGAGGAAGATGGTAGAAAAGCATAAGCAGTGGCATGAGAAGCTATCATTTGCTTTATTGGGGTATCGCACCACAGTCCGCACATCGACTGGTGCAACTCCTTATATGTTGGTTTATGTTACAGAGGCAGTCATTCCCGCCGAGGTAGAAATTCCCTCCCTAAGGATCATACAGGAAGCAGAGCTCGTTGACGCATAATGGGTAAAAAGTCGTTACGAGCAGTTGGCTCTTATAGATGGAAAGAGAATGAATGCAGTTTGCCATGGTCAGCTTTATCAGAACAGAATGACCAGAGCCTTCAACAAGAGAGTTAGACCAAGACGATTCACACCAGGGCAGCTGGTGTTAAAGAAGATTTTTCCACATCAAGATGAAGCCAAAGGGAAGTTCTCTCCCAATTGGCAGGGTCCATACATGGTTCATCGGGTCCTGACAGGAGGAGCCCTCATACTTGCAGAAATGGACGGAGAAGTTTGGCCAAAGCCAATCAATGCAGATGCAGTCAAGCGATACTATGTGTAACTGTTTGTGATTTCCTTATGTAATTTGAACTACGTCTGACCTGATTCCCGTTTAAGAGGGAATACGTAGGCAGCCTTATGGGTTCGGTCACAATTTAATACATTCTTCATTTCCCCTGCAATTGGAAACTGGGGCGGAATTTTGAGGAGGACCCTCAAAATTCCGAAGTAACTTCGGCCGATCATCGCAAGCAGCTGTCAGAAGTATCAATCCATTAAACTGGGGCAGAATTTTGAGGAGGACCCTCAAAATTCCACAGTAGGAGAGGTTGCAATGTCCCGAACCACGTCACAGTCGTTGGTTCATCTAAAAACTAATACGTATGTCATATCTTTAACAAACTCATGCGTGTTTATTGTCGGAATTGCTTTGTTTAGCAACGCTACCCCAAGGATACCCACAGTATCACCAAATCAGAGCCGAACCAATCAAGCAAAGGCAGCGGGGTCACAAACTAACCTTTCCCTTTACAAAACTCACGATTTTTCTTTGGATGCAGGCACCCAAGTCACAAGCTTATATATTACGCACTCCTACTGCTCAGGAATACGACTCTCGAAATTATCGCTATCCGCATACAATATCCCCAGCAGCCACAATATCACAATCAGCAACCAGCTATCAGCCATCAGCTAAGAAATATTTTACTTTCATCTTTTGCATAAGGCTACTGTTCTGCCTTCCGAGGTTGAGCTCTACCTCCATTTGCATTTCCCGCATTGCATAAGGCTACTATTCTGCCTTCCGAGGTTAAACTCTACCTCCACTTGCTTTTCTCGCATTGCATAAGGCTACTTTTCTGCCTTCTGAGGTTAAGCTCTACCTCCATTTGCATTTCCCGCATTGCATAAGGCTACTATTCTGCCTTCCGAGGTTAATCTCTACCTCCACTTGCATTTCCGGCATTGCATAACGCAACTCTTCTGCCTTCCGAGGTTAAGCTCTACCTCAACTTGCATTTCCCGCATTGCATAAGGCTACTATTCTGCCTTTCGAGACTAAGCCCAGTCTCCACTTGCATTTCCTGCATTGCATAAGGTTACTATTCTACCTTCCGAGACTAAGCTCTGTCTCCATCTGCATGGCTGAAATATCGCCACTTCATTTATATCCTACATCGGCTGAAAGATCGCGATTTTATTTACATTTTTCGCATGGCTGAAATATCGCCACTTCATTTAAATCCTGCATCGGCCGAAAGATCGCCATTTTATTTATATTTTCACATGGCTGAAATATCGCCACTTCATTTAAAATCCTGCATCGGCTGAAAGATCGCCATTTTATTTACATTTTGCATGTCGCCACTCCATTTGAATCTTGCATCGGCTGAAAGATCGCCACCTTTTGCACTCCATGGGCTAAAAAATCGCCAAATTGTCCAAAGACGTCATTGTTCGGAGGCACCATTTTCATAGCCCGAGAACGCCATGCCATGGCCTGAGGACCCCTTTTATCTTTTGCACATCATTATTCAAAGGCATCATGGTTCGGAGGCATCATTCTCATAGCCCGAGAACATCATTTCATAGCCTGCGAGTCCTTTATTATATGCTTCATGGCCCAGGACATCATGGTCCGAGGACGTCATAACCATCCAAACACAGCATTCATGGTCCAACGAGAACTTGCACCACGTTTAAATTTATGCACAATATATGCGCTCGTATTGTTTATTTGCTGGTAAACCGGCGAGCAACGGCCATCCCAGCAGGAGCGATCCCGCTCCAATTCCCGCAGCCCTACTAAACTCATAACCACCACCCCAACCCGAATATCTCGTCCGTTCTTGAAAAATCTCCATCGGCATGTTCCGCCGACGGATCCCGAACTACATACGGCCTAATTCCTGTAAGACCAGGGATATGTAGGCAGCTTAGGAACCATAGCACGGTCAATCGCTTCAAACCATTCCGTTCGGTCAAAATTGGCCATCATATCTTTACCCGACAACTCTTCCATCCTTCCTAGGGTAAAGAGGGGTCAGCTGTTGATACCCGAATTTTTTACCGTATGTATTTTTTTTTTAACATACGAAACACTTTCAAAATACCGTATATATGCATATATAAGCATGCCTAAAGATTTTAGATTTTTCCAATTTTTAAACGATTTTTAAGAATTAAGTTATTGTCCATTTTAGCAGTACAAATCAGTGATTATTCCCAAAAAATATCAACTTTGGTGAATAATTTATTTTATTCCCACCTTTACACCAAAATATAGTTAAGGTGATTTCTGCATATTTTTACAAATTTATTTGGTATTTTAAAAAGCTAAATTGCATATACTTGCAATTCTAGCTTATTTTAAGTTCAATTGCACTTTAATTATAAAAATTGGTTCCAGCATTTTTAAATTAATATTTATGTGTTATTAACTGACTCAATACTTTTAATTTACTTTTAAAGTCATTTTTACTATTTTTATAACAAAAAAGGGAAAACTCGCTATTTAACATTTAGCCTCATTTCTTTGCAATTACAGCCTATTTACATTTCAATTTTAGCCCTCAAATTGACACAATCCTAACACCAATTGGACTGGCCCAATTCAAATTTTACCCAACCCCTTAACCCATTTGTTTAACCCGCCCGGATTTTCTTTCAATCTAGGCCGTTGATCATTTTGATCAACGGCCAGGATCACCCCTTTCCATTTTAATTCACCAACCCCACCCTAATCCCCCCATTTCGTTTAGTCCGCTGCCGTTGAATACTCTCCACTCCCAAAATTCTCTCGAAGGTTCTTCGGAACCCTAACCGTCTTCGACCCTTTTCCACCGTACTTTCACCGGAATCCATGGCTTCTCAAGCCATGGATAGTCTATACTCACCCCCTCCACCATTAGACCACCGGTGTTCGAAGCTTTGAGGTCTGACCTCGATGATTCTCTTTCAGACCTTCTTAGATCTATGGTTATATGGCCTCTCCGTCCATGCTCAGGCGTATTCAAGCATTAGGAGCCTATTTCCCACCTCACCCGACTCCAGATCGGAGTTTCTTCCAAGCCTTTCTCATTTCTAGGGTTTGTCCGAAATCCTAAGCTATTCGAGGTTTTTCTTTGTTTGTTTTCTTAGATCTGTGATATATTTGTTTTCTACTGGATTTTTTAAGTGTTTTCCCCAATCTTTTCTTTCAAAATTGTTTCTCTTCGATTTAGGGTTTCTGAAAGGTTTTCAAAACATCTTTCTGATTCTTTTCTTAATGTGTGTTTTTCTATATTATGCTTGTGTGTTTTCCTTCTCTACCACGCATGTGTTGTTCTTCTGTTCTTCCTACTATACGCGATTCTTCTATATATTTTTATTCTACTGTGCCTTTAGACTAGGCTCGCATGTTAATCATTGTTATGTTCTTCTATCTGTTCTTTGCTATATTTTCAGTATTTTTATAATGTACGTGTTTCCTACTGATTTCTTAAATTTTGTTTGCTTTACCTGACTTTGTTTGAGTTCTAAGCATGCTTCCTTTATTGTTTCTTAAGTTTACATCACTTCTTCTCTCTGCCGAACTTGTTTAAATTCCGAGCATTTCTCAAACATGTTCTTTATGCTTTCAAACCTGCTATCATGTTTGTTGGTCTCTTATGAGTCTCTGAAAGAGACCTCTGAGTCTGTTTCAATGGCTTGCCTTCTCATCTCTGTTCCTGATTCGGTGGAAAACCCTAGAANGCTTCAAACCATTCCGTTCGGTCAAAATTGGCCATCATATCTTTACCCGACAACTCTTCCATCCTTCCTAGGGTAAAGAGGGGCAGCTGTTGATACCCAATTTTTTCCTATGTATTTTTTTTTATATACGAAACACTTTCAAAATAACGTATATATGCATATATAAGCATGCCTAAAGATTTTAGTATTTTTCCAATTTTTAAAGATTTTTAGAATTAAGTTATTGTCCATTTTAGCAGTACAAAATCAGTGATTATTCCCAAAAAATATCAACTTTGGTGAATAATTTATTTTATTCCCACCTTTACACCAAAATATAGTTAAGGTGATTTCTGCATATTTTTACAAATTTATTTGGTATTTTAAAAAGCTAAATTGCATATACTTGCAATTCTAGCTTATTTTAAGTTCAATTGCACTTTAATTATAAAAATTGGTTCCAGCATTTTTAAATTAATATTTATGTGTTATTAACTGACTCAATACTTTTAATTTACTTTTAAAGTCATTTTTACTATTTTTATAACAAAAAAGGAAAACTCG
>NW_017677750.1:6801-17348 GCF_001879085.1 Nicotiana attenuata
CAAAGGCATATTTACGGTAAAACTAGTTCGATCAGCGGTGCCGTCGATAGTTCTGCGCCTTTCCCTCTTGAGTTGTCCGCTCAAGGGTACCAGTCTAAAACCCCATAGAAACCATTTGTCTTTGAATTATGCATGCATCATGGTATAACCTAGCCGAGTCAGTTATGTTGTCCCCATAATGACTCTTTAAGATAGCCTTGTCCAATGTCCACTGGGTTTCTCTGAAACCCAAACGGACACTACCACATTCTGTGCATTCGTTTGGAGAACTAAATGCTTCTTATGCTAATTATTGATATTAATAGTCGAGTCTGGTGGGGGAAAAGGGTCTAACACTTTTGTCTTGCAGAAATGAGGCACGAAGTCCCCAGATTCGGCATGGTAACCAACATCCACCCCAAATTGCTGAATGGTGGGGAGATCTTCATTCCAGCGATCAAGACCTTGTCAGGAAGCATCTAGGGAACTTGCCTTCTCTCCTAAAAATTCAACCTAACAACAAAATCATAGAAGCTGCAACTCTGTTTTGGGATTGTGATAGGTCGGTATTTCGCTTTGGAGACATTGAGATGACACCTTTGCTTGAGGAAATAGGAGGACTAGCTGGGATACCGTGGGAAACTCCGGGTTTGCTAATGCCGAAAAATCGCAAGGGTAGGGTTTTTCTCAAAATGATGGGTCTGAAGAAGAATCCCAACTTGACATGTTTGAAGGAGTCATACATTCCCTTTGACTACTTGTATGAAAGGTACGGTCACAACAAATCTTACCATACTTATCCGCACGAGTTCGCCCTCACATCATTGGGGCATATCCATCGAAGGGTCTTTGTCTTCATGTTCTGTTTCTTAGGGATGATAGTGTTTCCAATGAAGAAAACAAGAATCCGTACCAGCTAGCCATGGTCACCAAAACCTTGATGGAAGGAATTAATGGACAGCCATTCAGCTTTGTGCCAATGATAGTTGCAGAAATATATCGAGCCCTAGAAAGATGTCAATAGGGAGCCAAGCATTTCGAGGGTTGTAATTTTCTACTCCAACTATGGCTCATGGGACACCTCCAAAGGGGTGAGTACCGACAGGAAATCCATCATAGAGACCGGGACGATCATATCGCCTTTCATCACCTGAAGCGAATGAATTACATGCCCAACATGTTCGCCCAACCGGAGAATGCTAGAGAATGCGTCGAAATCTTTGACAATCTAACTGAGGATCGAGTGCAATGGATGTTCGAGTAGTTCCCTACTGAAGAATTCATCATCCGATCTAGGGATGCGCCATTTCTGATACTGAGAGGAACCTACCCTTATGTCCTCCGGGTTATGAGACAAGCTAGTAGGAAGCAGGTTATACCAAGGGTCGACAAGATGAGTCGCTTCCGAGCCGATTTCCAGGATGACGATAGTCCATACAGGTGCCAGGCTCAGCATATGTGGCATTGCGGAATTGTCTTAGGAAAAGACACCATCGAACCAGATCGCTACCATGCTGGTTGTACCGTACACTATTTAGGCTGGTTGGAGGGCAATCACAACGATTTGGGTCAACCAGGGTTTGTTCGAGGTCACAGTGTGAGGCCCCGTAAAATTTTTGGCTCAAAACCTAGTATCTTGTGGTGTCGACTCCGAATATGTGTTAGGAATGCGTAGAATTCTTCTTGCTCGCCGCGGTTCGGACCCTTGGTATTGATCTAAGCTTGTAAAAAAAAATCAAAAGAATCAATTTTTCCAGAAAATGCCATTATGCGGTCAAGAATGCGGTCGCAGATCTGGTATGTGGACCGCATTCCTACCGCATAGTGAAGCTGTGGTTTGGTTAAACTTGAGGTCAAGATGCGGTCCAAAATGCGACCACATAATTGATATGCGGACCGCATTTCTACCGCAGAGTGCAACGGAAGAGTTGTCAAAATTAATGTTGAAAATGCGGTCTATTATGCGATCGCATAAGCAATATGCGGACCGCATAATCGTCGCATAAGTACCTCAAGGATTTGTGAAGGTCAGTTCTGCGGTGCACAATGCGACCGCATAACAGGAATGCGGACCGCATTTCTGTCGCAGACCCAAACAGAATCATCAGAGTTTTGGGGGCAATTCTGCGGTCCAATCTGCGGACCGCATTTCTGTTCTGCGATCGCAGAATGCGACCACAGATCTTGCTCGGGCTTCTATTTTCTAAATTTCTATACCCGACCCCCTTTTTAATAAAACACCCCCAGCCCCTCATTTTTAACGATCTTCTGCACAAAGTAAGAGAGAGGAAGAGAGGGTCTTGAGAGAGAAAGTCATCTTCTCCAAAATTTGATTCTTCAAAACCATCCGGGCCGGGAAATTTCAAGCTTATCTTCATCCCCCTTTTCTTGCAGGTAACATCCCTAACCCTTTTCACTAAATTTCTGGTTTAAAACTAAGGGGGGGGGGGTGGGTGTCTCATGCATTGGTCTTTGAAAATAGTGGTTGAACTCATACATGCATGTCATTCTATAACCTAAAACCTAGTGGGAGTAATTGGGTAAGAGTAAAAGATGGGTTGATGACCTAAATAAGTTTGAGTAGAAATTTTGAACTTCTTTTCTAAGTCATGCGCGTTAACTTGTGCACTAGTAGGAAATTTCCCACTTCCTTATTATTCTGTATCGTGCGGTGAAGTGAAATGTGAAAGTATCTATATCTAACTCGTGCGTTGTTCCGAACTTTTTCAGTAATGGCACCAAAAAAGAGAGCTAGACTCGGCCTTGGGGCCAATGCCACCACGAGTGAGGCTATGAATCATGTACATGATGCCGTGGGTGAGAGTGACTCCCCGACCTTGAACCTACGTTGCCCGTCTGTCCCAGACCAGTATGTTCCTGATCCTGCAGCGGCAGAGGGTGCCACCATCTCTCCCGCCGATATTCCTGAATCTGGCACCATTCCAGCTCCTGGTCCCGAGGTTTCTGATGCGGACCTTAGAGGAGCCATCCATATGTTGACCCAGTTAGTGGCCGCCCAGGCCCAGAGATCTCATGATGCCCTGTGTCCTCCAGCGGACAGGGAGATTCTGCTAGTTCTAGAGTTAACCAGTTTTTGCGGCTAGCCCCTCCAGAGTTCTCCGGCACAGACCCAGAGGCCGACCCGCAGGAATTCCTTGATGAAATGTATAAGACCCTCCGAGTGATGAAAGCTTCAGAGACAGAGGGAGTTGAATTGGCATCATACAGGTTGAGGGGAGCAACGTATTCGTGGTTCGAGATGTGGGAGGACTCCCGTGGGGAGGGAGGACCTCCGGCCAGATGGGATGAGTTTGTAGATGCGTTCATGGACCAATTCTTGCCTGTTGAGACAATAGCAGCCCGTGCCACTGAGTTTGAGACCCTCAAGCAGGGCAGTATGAGTGTTTGGGAGTACCACATGGAGTTCGTGAGATTATCCAAGTATGCTCCTCAGTTAGTGTCGACCATGGCAGCTAGAGTTCGGTGATTTGTTCAGGGCCTTAGTCCCTTGGTAGTAAATGAGGCTGCTACAGTGGCCTTACACTCGGATATGAACTATGGAAAGATTGTGGGATTCGCTCAGGCCACAGAGGCTAGGAAGTTGAAGATTCGGGCGGAAAGGGAGAATAGCAACAGGTCCTGATCAGCGGTTCACTCAGGGAGATCAACTCAGGGGAGAGGGTCGTCAGGGCCGTCTCAGTCATATGCTCAGTCCTCAGCGAGCGCACCATCATCTCTGCACAGTTATCAGCAGAACAGCCGCATGAGACCAGGCTCAAACAGTAGGAGACCCCATCAGTCCGGTCGTTCAGGAGGGAGATCACAGCAGCAGGGGAGGGCTCCATGCCCCAAGTGTGGGAGATTTCATACAGAGACTTGCTACTTTGATATCCCGGTGTGTTTCAGATGTGGGGTGAGAGGTCATATTCAGCGAGACTGTCATGCCCCCAGTCAGGGCATGGGTAGGGGATCTGCTCAGTCGTCCGGTTCTTCAGTCGCCACATCATCTGGGCGTCCTCCAGCCCCAGCAGGACGTGGTACAGTTAAGGGTGGAGCTCGTGGTAGAGGTGGACCCAGACGGTTCTATGCTTTGAGTGGTCGTCAGAATGCAGAGACTTCTCCAGATGTGGTTACAAGTATCTTGTCTGTTCAGGCCATTGATTGTTATGCTCTTATTGATCCGGGGTCCTCTTTGTCTTATGTCACCCCATTCATTGCTTCAAGCTTTGGGATAGAACCCGAACAACTTCATGAGTCGTTCTCTGTGTCGACTCCGGTTGGTGATTTTATTACAGCGGCGCGAGTTTATAGGAATTGTGTTGTCGCGGTATGTGGTCGCGTTACCACGACCAATCTTATCGAGCTTGGAATGGTGGGTTTTGATGTGATTATGGGGATGCACTGGCTTTATTCGTGCTTTGCTAAACTTGACTGCCGAACGAGAGTCATGAGACTCGAGTTCCCTAATGAGCCGGTTATTGAGTGGAAGGGGAATGGTGTGGTGCCGAAGGGTAGGTTTATTTCCTACCTTAAGGCTTCAAAGATGATTAAGAAGGGATGTATCTATCATTTGGTCCGGGTGGCGGACACCACTTCAGAAGTGTCTACCCCCGAGTCCGTGCCAGTCGTGAATGAGTTTCTTGAAGTGTTTCCGGACGAGCTTCCAGGGATTCCGCCAGATAGGGAGATTGATTTCGGGATTGATGTATTGCCAGATACGCAGCCAATATCTATTCCACCATACAGAATGGCTCCAGCGGAGTTAATGGAGTTAAAGGAGCAGCTGAAGGATTTATTAGAAAAGGGGTTCATACGGCCGAGTGTGTCGCCGTGGGGTGCTCCGGTTCTCTTTGTCAGGAAGAAGGATGGGTCGCTCCGGATGTGTATTGATTATCGGCAGCTCAACAAAGTCACCATCAAGAATAAGTATCCTCTGCCTCGAATAGATGATTTGTTCGACCAATTGCAAGGTGCAAGGTTCTTCTCCAAAATTGATCTACGGTCAGGGTATCACCAATTGACGATTAGGGAGCAGGATATTCCCAAGACCGCTTTCAGAACTCGCTATGGTCACTTTGAATTCTTGGTCATGTCTTTTGGGCTAACCAACGCTCCGGCAGCCTTTATGGACCTTATGAATCGTGTCTTCAAGCCATTTCTAGACTCCTTCGTGATTGTTTTTATTGACGACATCCTTGTTTATTCGCGGAGCCGGGAGGATCATGCCGGTCACCTCAGGGCAGTTCTGCAGACTCTTCATCAGCACCAGTTATATGCTAAATTTTCAAAATGTGAGTTTTGGTTGGAGTCCGTTGCCTTTTTGGGTCATGTTGTTTCTAGTGAAGGGATTCAGGTAGACCCCCAGAAGATTGCAGCAGTAAAGGATTGGCCTAGACCCACGACCCCGATGGAGATTCGTAGCTTCTTGGGTTTAGCAGGGTATAATCGGAGGTTTGTGGAGGGATTCTCTGCCCTCGCCTCCCCATTGACTAAGTTGACGCAGAAAGCAGTTAAGTTCCAATGGTCCGACGCTTGTGAGAAAAGTTTTCAGGAACTCAAGTCAAGGTTGACCTCGGCACCAATATTGACCTTGCTGGAAGGCACGGAAGGATTTGTGGCTTATTGCGATGCCTCCAGGGTTGGTTTGGGGTGTGTGTTGATGCAACATGGGAAAGTTATAGCGTATGCCTCGAGGCAGCTCAAGAATCACGAGAAGAATTATCCGACGCATGATTTGGAGCTTGCGGCAGTTGTGTTTGCTTTGAAAATATGGCGGCATTATCTTTATGGGGTCCATGTGGATGTGTTCTCAGACCACAAGAGTCTCCAGTATTTGTTCAAGCAGAAGGAATTGAATTTAAGGCAGCGACGGTGGTTAGAATTACTCAAGGATTATGATATGAGCATTTTGTACCATCCAGGGAAGGCGAACGTGGTGGCCGACGCTCTCAGTCGGAAATCTATGGGTAGTTTGGCTCATTTGGGAGTGGATCAAAGGCCCTTGGCTCGGGAGGTTTATCAATTGGCCAATCTAGGGGTTTGTATTTCGACATCGGACGAGGGGAATGTTATGGTACATAATGGAGCAGAATCTTCACTCGTAGAGAAAGTCAAGGAAAAGCAGTTTATCGATCCAGCATTGGCTCAAATGAAGGAAGCAGTTTTGAGTAACAAGACTTCGGCATTTTCACTCGGACGAGGATGGTGTATTGCGGTGTCAAGGTAGGCTGTGTGTTCCGGATGTGGATAAACTTCGGGAGAGGGTAATGGCGGAGGCTCATAATTCCAGGTATTCCGTGCATCCAGGTTCTACGAAAATGTATCATGACCTCAAGGAGATTTATTGGTGGGACGGTATGAAGAAGGGTATGACGGACTTTGTATCTAAATGTCCGAACTGTCAGCAAGTGAAGGCTGAGCATCAGCGGCCCGGTGGGTTAACTCAGCTTATGGAAATACCAATGTGGAAATGGCAGATGATCAACATGGATTTCGAGGTAGGATTACCTCGCACTAAGCGCAAGTTCGACTCGATTGGGTAATAGTGGATCGACTCACCAAATCAGCTCACTTCTTGCCAGTCAAGTCCAACGATACTGCAGAACAATACGCTAAGTTGTATATCAAGGAGATAGTAAGGCTTCATGGCACTCCACTTTCTATTATCTCGGATCGAGGGGCCCAATTCACAGCTAATTTTTGGAAGAAATTTCAGCAAGGTTTGGGTACTCAGGTGAATCTCAGCACAGCTTTCCATCCACAGACTGATGGTCAAGCGGAGCGGACTATTCAGACGCTTGAAGATATGTTGCGGGCTTGTGTCTTGGATTTCAAAGGTAATTGGGATGATCACTTGCCACTTATAGAATTTGCTTACAATAACAGCTTTCATGCTAACATTCAAATGGCCCATTTGAGGCATTGTACGGAAGGAGGTGCAGGTCTCCGATCGGATGGTTTGAAGTGGGTGAAGCAGAATTAATAGGACCAGATCTTGTGCACCAGGCTGTGGAAAAAGTTAACGTCATTCAGGAAAGGATGAAAACTGCCCAGAGTCACCAGAAATCCTATGCCGACATTCGTCGAAGAGAATTGGAATTTCAAGTTGATGATTGGGTGTTCTTGAGGGTATCTCCTATGAAGGGAGTCATGCGATTCGGGAAGAAAGGTAAGTTGAATCCTAGGTACGCTGGGCCGTACCGGATCGTTCAAAGGGTAAGGCAGGTGGCCTATAGGTTGGAATTGCCTCCTGAAATGTCATTAGTGCATCCGGTGTTCCATGTGTCCATGTTGAAGAAAGTGGTTGGAAATCCATCCACCATCGTGCCAGTCGAGACTATCGAGGATAATGAAGAGTTGTCGTATGAAGAAGTTCCGATTGCCATTCTTGATAGACAAGTCCGTAAATTAAGAAATAAGGAAGTTGCCTCAGTTAAGGTGTTGTGGCGAAGTCAACAAGTTGAGGAAGCTACGTGGGAAGCGGAGAAAGAAATGAAAGAGAAATATCCCCATCTATTTGATCAAGTTTAGAAGAAATTATGTGACCTTTCTATCTCTAAAACAACTACCATTGTGTCCAAGTTGATTCCCTCCTAAATGCTAGTGTAGTCCCTCTAGTTGTGCAAGACTTATAGGTGTAGGGATTGTTTCAAGTCATGTGAACATTTCTTTGGTAAATGAAAGCCTTATAAAGACTCTTGTGTTACGTAATCAATTAATGGTTGTATAAGTTGGTAATGAATTACTTGTATGCTTGTAATGTGTTGAAATGGCTAAATTATGTGAAACTCATTGCAATAACTGATTCATAAGCAAAACGTATCAAGTGATCAAATGTGTGCAATTGTTAAGGTAGGAAATTATATGACAGTTGTAGGAATGGTTGTAATTCTGTTATGGTGTTTGGAATTTGTGTTTCGGGGGCCCTCTGTCAGGTGGAGATGTCCAAATTACAAAGGAAACTCTGGCAAAATTTTTCAAAATATTTGGGAAATAGTGAAAGGTGTAGGAACCTGCATAACATGTTTTCAAAACCAACTGATCTTTGAAATATTGAAAAGCTTGAAATAGGTCCTCATTCGGGGACGAATGATTTTAAGTGGGGGAGGATGTGAGGCCCCATAAAATTTATGGCTCAAAACCTAGTATCTTGTGGTGTCGACTCCGACTATGTGTTAGGACCCTTGGTATTGATCTAAGCTTGTAAAAAAAAAATCAAAAGAATCAATTTTTCCAGAAAATGCCATTATGCGGTCAAGAATGCGGTCGCAGATCTGGTATGCGGACCGCATTCCTACCGCATAGTGAAGCTGTGGTTTGGTTAAACTTGAGGTCAAGATGCAGTCCAAAATGCGACCGCATAATTGATATGCGGACCGCATTTCTACCGCAGAGTGGAACAGAAGAGTTGTCAAAATTAATGTTGAAAATGCTGCGATCGCATAACCAATATGCGGACCGCATAATCGTCGCATAAGTTCCTCAAGGATTTGTGAAGGTCAGTTCTGCGGTGCACAATGCGACCACATAACAGGAATGCGGACCGCATTCCTGTTGCAAACCCAAACAGAATTATCAGAGTTTTGGGGGCAATTCTGCGGTCCAATCTGCGGACCGCATTTCTGTTCTGCGATCGCAGAACGCGACCGCAGATCTTGCTCGGGCTTCTATTTTCTAAATTTTTATACCCGACCCCCTTTTTAATAAAACACCCCCAGCCCCTCATTTTTAACGATCTTCTGCACAAAATAAGAGAGAGGAAGAGAGGGACTTGAGAGAGAAAGTCATCTTCTCCAAAATTTGATTCTTCAAAACCATCCGGGCCGGGAAATTTCAAGCTTATCTTCATCTCCCTTTTCTTGCAGGTAACATCCCTAACCCTTTTTACTAAATTTCTGGATTAAAACTAGGGGGGGGGGGGAGTCTCATGCATTGGTCTTTGAAAAGAGTGGTTGAACTCATACATGCATGTCATTCTATAACCTAAAACCTAGTGGGAGTAATTGGGTAAGAGTAAAAGATGGTACAAAGATGGGTTGATGACCTAAATAAGTTTGAGTAGAAATTGTGAACTTCTTTTCTATGTCATGCGCGTTAACTTGTGCACTAGATTGACGTTGCTAGACCATTTGGTGAATTGGAAATAGAAGTTAAAAGGGAATTCGGCTCCAGGTATGTATGGCTAACTTTGAACTTGTAAAATCGCCTTGTTTGGGTGTTTGAGTGCTTGGTATGTGATTTCTACGTGATTTGTTTGTGAAATTCCTATGATTGGTATGGTTGAGTGATTGTGGTTGTGCCTTCACTATATTGATGCGAGTAATTAGAAATAAACCAAGTTTGCGATTGTGAATGTGCTATGTGGTAAGAACTGTGAAACAAGTAATGGAAGGAAATGGGAATTGATGTGATCAGAATGACCGTGGTAGTAACATATGTGGTTTGTCGTGGGAAATTATCGTTGTGACCTATCAATGCATATNCCCTTTCTCCTGCAGGTAAAATCCCTGACCCTTTTCATTGAATTTCAGGTTTAAATTAAGGGGTGGGGGAGTCTCATGCATTGGTTCTTGGAAATAATGGCAAAAAAAAATTGTGCATGCGTGTTTATTAAAACCTAAAACCTAGTGGGGGTAATTGGGTGGGAGCAAAGACTTATGCAAAGAAGGGATCGATAACCTAAGTATGTTCGGGTAGTGGTTTTGAACCTTGAATTCTAAGTTACGAGTATTAATTTGTGCGCTATATTGTCGTTGCTAGATTTCGGTGAATTGGAAGTAGAAATTAAAAAGGGATTCAACTCCAGGTATGTATGGCTAACTTTAACCTTTGTAAAATCGCCCTGCTTGGTGTCCAAATACTTGGTATGTGATACCTTCATGGATCAGTTGTGAAGTTAAACGCTTGTGAGTAGTATGTGTTTCCTTGTGTAAACCATTTGTGAATTCATGTCAATGTTGTGCCTTAAATGTTGTTTGTTAAGACGTCCGATATGGTTGTGTAAGTAAATGGCAATAAACCAAGTTGTAATTGCGAATGTGTTATGTGGTAAGAACTGTGGAATAAATGATGGAAAGGAATCGAAATTGGTGATATTGAAATAACTGTGGTAACATCCTTTGTGCCTAGCTGTGGAAAATTATTGCTGTGATTTAAATGGTACAACGGGCTGTTGAAAAAGATGGAAATGGCATTGATAGTCATATAAACTCTGTGTGAGTTGTGTTGTTGTTCTTTGAGATGTGTTGATGTTGTTATTGGGATTTGCTGTTGATTATTCCTGAAACTTGTTGTTGTTCTCCTTGTAAATTGTTGTTGTAGTGCTATTGTTTGTGAATTGTGATTGCTCGGTGGGATCGGGTTGCACGCCACAACACGAAGTAATAAGGTGTGGGTTGTGGTGATAAGGGTGGCCGAGGTAATAAGGATGGAAAGTGATCGATATCACTATTGAAATGAAACATGAGAACATTGTGAAATTGAAAATGTGGAAATGATGATGGGGAAAAGGAGAGATTGTCAACTTGTTTGCCTTGATTGTTTTTTTCTTGTGTGTAATCAATTGTTGT
>NW_017677750.1:17405-23274 GCF_001879085.1 Nicotiana attenuata
CGAGCCGACTTCCAGGATGACGATAGTCCATACAGGTGCCAGGCTCAGCATATGTGGCATTGCAAAATTGCTTGGAAATGACACCATCGAACCAGATCGCTACCATGCTGGTGTAACCCCACATTATTTAGGCTGGACTGGAGAACAATCACAACGATTTGGGTCAACTAGGGTTTGTTCGAGGTCACAGGATCATTGATGAAAAGGCTGAAGCACAGGTAAAGTACAACCAACTGTGCAAGAGGATGCGGGAATGTGAAAATGAGCACTGTGAAATACAAGAAGCCAATAAAAAACTAATTGGAGAATGGAAGGATATGGCTGTCAGCGCCAACAAACGACTGATCTGTTTGGAGCGGGGCATAGTGGAACTGGAAAAGAAGTTTCTGAAGAGGGTCGAAGATTGCCGAGTTGCTGAAGGAAATGAAGGCGGACACTTGTCCAGGGCCTACTTGCTGCTAGGACTACGCGAGCTGGGAGAGCTGTACGAGGGGGCTAACGCTGCCGAATCTGGGGAAGGTCCTTCTGGGACCAAATAGATAGGAGTTTTTATTTTCCTTTGAAAATGTAATAAGGCCTATGGCCACTAGTAACATTTTTATTTCATGTTATTTAGTGTCGTTTTGGGATTCGTCTTATTTTCTTATCAATAAAATGAGGCATTTAGCATTCTAAGTTCTCCAAATTTACGGCCTACCTCGGGCACAACGAGGTCCCCAAAATTAGGACACGCTTTATATTTCCTGCACTACATGTTTAAATATTGCAACATCTTTTCTTATAATCCTTACTGACTTATCACCTTTTGTTTTTACTTTTTGTTTATTCCCCTCCCCAAAGGTTAGTTCGTGAACTCTGGCAATATCAGCATATTTTACAAGATCCAGGGGCCCTCCACCTACTCCTCCTCCCAGTCCCGTCAGGCACAAAGGCAAAAGAAGAATGGAAGATTCAAACAACTCAGCTGAACGAGGTAGAGGTCACTCGTAGTGCCATGGTCCCCAAGGAAAATGCCTCTCAAATAGAACAAAAGTTACTGAAATTCCAAGAAGAGCTTGATCAAGTCCGGAATTTGGCAAGTCTGTCGTTTTCCCTTACCGCTCCAGAAGTTACTCAGAATCCCATACCTCTACAAAACGTCCCGAACCATCCCGCTCCTCACCACCACTGCAATACTTGCCACACTCCCAACAACACTCTACTGCTCATCCCGGAACCATTGAACTCCACAAATGACCACTGACACAACCAACAGAATACCCCCATCTATGTGGAAACTGTGCCGCACCCTACTCAACCCATCTCAAGCACACCCGAGTCCGATAATAAAGACTCGCTCATCAAAAATTTGGCTGAAGAACTTAAGAAGCTGACCACCAGAATCCAAGGCGTTGAAAGTAGTAGGAATTGAGGGGCTAAACTATGAAGATTTATGCATACAGCCCGATATCGAACTGCCCAAGGGGTACAAACCTCCCAAGTTCGAAATGTTTGATGGTCCAGGGGATCTCAGGGTTCACTTGAGGACATACTGTGACAAGCTGGTCGGAGTAGGGAAAGATGAGAAGATCCGTATGAAGCTTTTCATGAGGAGCCTCAAAGGAGATGCTCTGTCTTGGTACATTAGCCAAGACCCAAAGAAGTGGCCAAACTGGGTCAGTATGGCGTCCGACTTCATGGATAGGTTCAGGTTCAACATGGAAAATGCACCGGATGTGTTTTACATTTAGAATTTAAAGAAGAAGCCCACAGAAACGTTCCGCGAGTATGCCACTCGTTGGAGATCAGAGGCTGCTAAGGTTCGACTTGCTTTAGGGGAAGAACTGATGAACAAATTTTTTGTCCGGGCTCAGGATCCGCAATACTATGAAAGATTGTTGCTGATCGAGAACCATAAATTTTCTGACATCATCAAGCTAGGAGAAATAATTGAAGAAGGTATCAAGAGTGGTATAGTTACTAATTTTGAAGCTTTGCAAGCCACCAACAAGGCTCTGCAGTGCGTTGGTACATCCAAGAAGAGGGACGTAGGTGCCGTAATGGTTGCATAGAGAACCAAATCACCTGTCAAATACCAAACCTACCCGATATCTCCACTTACATATCAACCCACTCCAAATTTACAGACACCCGCACCTTCGTACCAAACTCCACCACCTACCTATCAGTCGCCTCCACCTCCTACATAACAACCTGTTTCACCCCGATATTCCCAACCCGCATACGTCTACCAAGCTTAAAACACTCAACCATCCCACTATCAATCACCTCCCAGATGGTCTGTACTCACCCCCCTCCACCATTAGACCATGGGTGTTCGAAGCTTTGAGGTCTAACCTCGATGATTCTCTTTCGGACCTTCTTAGATCTATGGTTCTATGGCCTCTCCGGCCATGCTCAGGCGTATTCAAGCATTAGGAGCCTATTTCCCACCTCATCCGACTCCAGATCGGAGTTTCTTCCAAGCCTTTCTCATTTCTAGGGTTTCTCCGAAATCCTAAGCTATTATAGGTTTTTCTTTGTTTGTTTTGTTAGATCTGTGATATATTTGTGTTCTACTGGATTTTTTAAGTGTTTTCCCCAATCTTTTCTTTCAAAATTGCTTCTCTTCGATTTAGGGTTTCTGAAAGGTTTTCAAAACATCTTTCTGATTCTTTTCTTCATTTGTGTTTGTCTATATTATGCTCGTGTGTTTTCCTTCTTCTGTTTTCTTCCTACTATACACGAGTCTTCTATATCTTTGTATTCTACTGTGCCTTTAGACTAGGCTCGCATGTTAATCTTTGTTATGGTCTTCTATCTGTTCTTTGCTATATTTTCAGTATTTTTCTACTGTACGTGTTTCCTACTGAGTTCTTAAATTTTGTTTGCTTTACCTGACTTTGTTTGAGTTCTAAGCATGCTTCCTTTATTGTTTCTTAAGTTTACATCACTTCTTCTCTATGTCGAACTTGCTTAAATTCTGAGCTTTTCTCAAACATGTTCTTTATGCTTTCAAACCTGCTATCATGTTTGTTAGTCTCTTATGAATCTCTGAAAGAGACCTCTGAGTCTGTTTCAACGGCTTGCCTTCTCATCTCTGTGCCTGATTCGAGTGGAAAACCCTAGAAATTGGGGGTTTCTTTGGCAAGTTCGATTTTGTGTTTGGACTGGGGTTCTACTTTGAAACCCTGAACTCTCAGACTCATTCTGAGTCTATAAATTGGACCTGAACCTTTTTTATGACTGTTTCTATGATAGTCTTTTCTAATCAGCATGACAACTCCTTCTTGTTTGATATTTGTGTGCCTTATATATGAGAAATTCTTCTTTCAAAAAGGTTTTGCCAATTATGATTGATTCCAAATTCCTTTTAGTAAGGTTTGATTGATCGTTATTGATTTTCCTTAAGTAAAACCCTTTACTCTCTTTTCCTGACTTGGTTCATTCGAACAAAGCCCGCGATTTTGATTTTACTGACTGTTTGATTGATTCCCTTTCCTTATTTTCACAAACCGTGTACCACTGGACTTTTTCCTTAAATAAACTCCTATGTATTTACCCTCTTTGTGTTACTTTGGAAAAGATTTCAGTCAAATTCTTTCCTTAACTGTCTTCTACTCGTTTGAAATCAGAATCCCTTAACTAAAGGGAGACTTTATGTGATTGATTGTAAAACTATTTTCTTACCTTTTCTTACTTGCCTTCTGCACTATAAAAGGGGACTACCCTTCTGCACTTTCAAGGACACACGATTGAATACTCTTTAAGTCAACTTCGAATTCAATACTTTTACACACCTTCAGCTTACACTACTCACCTCACACTCTCAATTTCAGTACTTTCACATTCTCATCTGAGTTTCTTCTGGCTGTTTGCTTGCAATTTGGGCTTTACTACTACTTTTTCTCTGCTTATTTCTGAAACTGGTATGTCCTAACTTAGTTTCAGCCATCACACCAATATGTTTATTTACAGCTTGTGCAATCCTGTTTACTTTACTGTCCATGCTCATTGTTTAATCTGTATATTATTCTCTTTGCACCTGTTTTCTACTGTGAATCCCTATGCCCCTATTCCCTCTATGTGTTTGAGTTAAGGTTCAGGCATGGCAGTATCCAAATTGCTGCTCATGTTTGGACCTGATCCTTAATGGATCCTAACTCCCAAACAAATGTCGCTAACAGGCTGGTCAGGGGTGTGCCAGCACTCCTAATTGCTGGGTATGACCACCAGCCTGCCATGGCCTTCCCAGAATCCCCTCTATTGCACTTACACTCATTCCTAGTTTCTAAGTTTTGCCCCCCTCCTATGAGCCTTGCTTTGGGACCTTGAGTTCCCTCTGAACTTGGACATCTGAGGGCTGACCCTTCCACACTGCACTTTAATTCAATTCTGCACCTTATTTGGGTGTAAGCACTGCCCGGAGTTCATGAAGCTCCTAGGAACTCTGACACACCCAAAAATGAGAAGGGCTTTGGAAATCAGATCTTTGGAGTTAGTTTATTTCATGTTTCAGACTTGGAGTCTAAATTAGGCTCTCCTTGGTTGTACTTTAATTTCTGATGTAATTTTACTTTCCTTTATTCATTCTGGTTTGTAATAATTTGTAATAACTTATGGGGTTATATAGTGAAAATGGGAGGGTCACTCATGTATGCATGTGGGTAGACATCATGTTCTTAGGTGTTTATTCATGCAATCTCATCTTGCTTTTCATCTATGCATATCATATAGAAATCCTGCTTATAGTTCTTCACTTATGCATGTCATATAGAAATCCTGTCTATAGTTCTGCACTTATGCATTTCATATAGAAATCCTGCTTATAGTTCTTCACTTGTGCATGTCATATAAAAATCCTGTCTATAGTTCTGCACTTATGCATTTCATATAGAAATCCTGCATATAGTTTTGCACTTATGCATATATAGATACCATGGCTTTGAGGTTCTGCACTCATATAGATACCATGACTATAGGCTTCTGCATTCTTGCATCGTATAGATAACCTGCCTATAGGATCTTTTAAATTCTGCATTTTGCATCTATCGTTAGGCAAACGGTTTATAGGTTTAAAATAACAAAATTGCATTATAGATACCATGACAATAGGACTCTCGCATTTCTATAAACATTTTAAAATCAATCACGCCCAGAAAGCATGCCTATAAGGTTAATCAACTGAATCTGAATCAAGCCAAAAATCAACAATTTCGATACTCAACATCTGTAGAGTTTATGTTTGCTTTCTTTAAAATCGGTATACTTCGCATTGCTAGATATCATGCCCATAGGTCTCACCTAGGAAAGCCATTAGGTGATTAATTAACTACACCAGTCTTTAATAATTACAACCAATAGGCAGGCCTAATTTGGACTTTTTATCTGAATATATGTGATAAATCAGCCACGCCTTAACGTTTAAGTTTAACTAAAGACCTAATCACTATCTGAAAGACATGCTAAAACTATATGTTCTTTATGTTTTTAGGAGGTTTGTTTGAGCCTTGTTTGTTATGTGCTTCCCCATACTTGTCATGTATGTTTTGAATGTCGCCTTAGACTTTTGTCCTTTTTAAACTCTAAAAGCCAATTTTTCCTCCCCTTTAGGACTAGTAGTCCCTAATACCTCCGGGGCTGATAGGATTGGGACGGGTAATAGCATGCAATAAGTAACGAGACCATTCCGCGATTTAATACCTTAACGGGGTGGGTAAGGGTAGACATGGATATGATGACCACGCGATAACACCACGTGTATAAATGGTTACCGAGTGTTGTGTGGGGTGATCCGTGTTATTTATAAACCTAGGACCCCCCCTCCTCCTTACTTTGTTTACTTTTTTTCCTTTACGAATTTAAAGTTACTGTTTAGTTTTACTTGTTA
>NW_017677750.1:23527-27525 GCF_001879085.1 Nicotiana attenuata
AGTTACCTAGTATTTACAATGCTTGCTTTATTTCTTGTGTTTATATTAAAAGTCACAATTGTAGCATGGTCGGGAACCAACTAGTGGATCTTGAGGGGTGCCTAACACCTTCCCCTTGAGATAATTTCAAGCCCTTACCCAACCTCTGGTTTTCTAAATCAAATTCATTTTAATGTCCTAATGCACGTAATCATTAGGTGGCGACACTTCTAAATTGCAAACCCAATTCCCAAAAGGAAAAGAATTGTCCGCCCAAATGTCATAAAACCGATTTCGCGAGAAAAAAGGGGGGCATCGACAATAGGTCAAATCACCGTCGAACTGAACCGCGCTGAAATGCAAAGCATCAGACGGATCGCCAATATACTTCCGCAGCATAGAAACATGAAATACCGGATGCACGCTCGACAAGCTAGGTGGCAAAGCAAGCTCATAAGCCACCTCCCAAATCCTGCGAAGCACCTTAAAAGGCGTAATGAACCGAGGACTCAACTTACCCTTCTTCCCAAATCTTATAACCCCTTCATGGGTGAAACCTTCAGTAGAACCTTCTCCTCAACGATGTAGGACACATCACGAACCTTCCTAACAACATAACTCTTTTGTCTTGACTGCGCTGTATGAAGCCGCTCCTGAATTACTTTCACCTTGTCTAAAGAATCCTTTACCAAGTCTGAACCCAAAAGCCTAGCCTCACCCCGCTCAAACCAACCTACTGGAGATCTACACTGTCTCACATATAAAGCCTCATATGGAGCTATCTGAATACTCGATTGATAACTGTTGTTATATTCAAACTCTACGAGCGGTAGAAACTGATCTTATGAACCCTAGTGCTCAAGAACTGCCTGTCCATCTGAGGGTGAAAAGTTGTGCTCAACTCAACTTGAGTACCCAACTCTCGCTGCACGGCTCTCCAAAACTACGATGTGAGCTGAGTACCTTTGTCTGAAATGATGGAAACTGGAACCCCATGTAGGCGAACAATCTCTCGGATATAAATCTCAGCTAGCTGCTCTGAAGAATAGGTAGTACACACCGGAATAAAGTGGGCGGACTTGGTCAGCCGATCTAGAATCACTCAAATAGCAAAGAACTTCCTCAAAGTCTGTGGGAGTCCAACTACGAAATCCATGGTGATCTACTAGCACTTCCACTTTGGAATATCTATCTGTTGAAGCAAGCCACTCGGTCTCTAATGTTCATATTTAACCTGTTGACAATTGAGGCATGGAGCTACAAATCCCACTATATCTTTCTTCCTTCTCCTCCACCAGTAGTGTTGTCTCAAATCCTGGTACATCTTTGAAACACCCGGATGGATGGAATACCGCGAGCTATGGCCTCTTCCAGAATCAACTCCCGAAGCCCATCTACATTGGGCACACATATCGGGCCCTACATCCTCAATACCCCATCATCACCAAAAGTCACATATCTGGGAACGTCGTGCTAAACTCTGTCCTTAAGGACAAGCAAATGAGGATCATCATATTGGTGCTCTCTGATGCGATCAAACAAGGAAGACCGAGAAACCACACAAGCTAAGATCTGACTGGACTCCGAAATATCCAATCTCACGAACCGATTGGCTAAGGCCTGAACATCAACTCCAAGAGGTCTCTCCCCAACAGGAATATACGCCAAACTGCCCATACTCACTGCCTTTCTACTCAAGGCATCGACCACTAAATTGGCCTTCCCTGGATGGTACAAGATAGTGATATCATAATACATTAGCAGCTCCAACCATCTCCACTGCCTCAAATTGAGATCCTTCTGCTTGAACAAGTGCTGGAGGCTACGACGATCAGTAAACACCTCGCAAGACACACCATAGAGATAATGCCTCCAAATCTTCAACGCGTGAATAATGGTAGCCGACTCCAAATCAAGTACATGGTAGTTCTTCTCATGGGGCTTCAACTAACGAGAAGCATAAGCAATCACTCTACCCTCCTGCATCAACACACATCCAATACCAACTCTAGAAGCATCACAATATACTGTATATGAACCTGAAGCTGATAGAAAAACTAACACTGGAGCCATGGTCAAGACAATATTGAGCTGCTGAAATCTCGCCTCACACTCATCCGACCACCTAAATAAAGCACCCTTTTGGGTCAATTTGTTCAAGGGTGATGCAATAGATGAAAATCCCTAAACGAACCGACGGTAATAACCCGCCAAATCAAGAAAGATGCGAATCTCTGTGGCTGAGGACGGCCTGGGACAACTGTAAACCGCCTCTATCTTCTTTGGAGCAACATCAATACCCTCACTGGAAACCACATGCCCCAAGAAAGCCACTGAGTTGAGCTAAAACTCGCACTTGGAGAACTTTCCCTAAAGCTTCTCCTCCCTCAACTGCTGAAATACAACTCTCAAATGCTCAGTGTGCTCCTCCTGACTACGTGAGTACACCGGAATATCATCAATGAATACAATGACAAACGAGTTGAGATAGGGCCGAAACACGTTGTTCATCAAATGCATATACGCTGCCGGGGCATTGGTCAGCCCAAAAGGCATCACAAGGAACTCATAATGACCATATCGGGTCCTGAAAGTTGTATTAAGAATATCCGAGTCCCTGATCTTCAACTGGTGATACCCCAACCTGAGATCAATCTTGGAGAACACCCTCGTTCCCTGAAGCTGGTCAAATAAATCATCAATATGAGGCAAAGGGTACTTGTTCTTGATTGTGACTTTGTTCAACTGCCTATAATCAATGCACATTCTCTTCGTGCCAACCTTCTTCTTCAGAAATAGAACAGGCGCACCCCGTGGAAATACACTAGGCCGAATAAACCCCTTATCAAGGAGTTCCTGAAGCTGCTCCTTCAACTCTGCCGGTGCCATACGATACGGTGGAATGGAAATAGGCTAAGTTCCCGGCACGAAATCAATACCAAATTAATATCCCTCTCCGGTGGCATGCCCAGCACGTTTGCAGGAAACACATCTGGACAATCCCTTACTATCGGGACTGAATCTATACTAGGAGTCTCTGCTGACATCCCTCACAAATGCTAAGTATGTAAGACAACCTTTCCCAACCATCCGTTGGGCCTTCAAAAATGAAATCACCCTACTGGGAACAAAATCAGTCAAACCTTGCCACTCAATCTGTGGCACACCCGGCATAGCCAACGTCACTATCTTAGCATGATATTCCAAAATAGCACGACACGGAGATAACCAATCCATGCCCATTATTATATCAAAATCAACCATACAAAGTAATATATGGTCCACTAAGGTCTCCAAACCCCCAATAGTCACCACACACGACCAATATACACGATTAACAATAATGGTACCGCCTACCGGAGTGGATACACGAACAGATAAAACAAGCGACTCACGGGGCGTATCCAAATAATGAGCAAAATATGATGACACATATGAAAAAGTTGAACGATGATCAAATAACACAGAGGAATCTCTGCGGCAAACTGAGACAATACTTGTAATCACCGCATCTGAAGCCATAGCATTAGGTCTGGCTGGGAGTGCATAGAAATGGGCCTGACCACCACTTGATCGACCTCCTCCTCTGGGGCGACCCCTAGCTGACCGGGTGGGTGGTGAAGTAACTAGTGCTGAAGTCGATGGCTAACTCCTCTAATGTGGCGGACGCCCATGAAGACTAGGACACTGCCTCTACATATGCCCCAGCTCTCCATACTCATAACAACCCCTTGGTGCCAGAGACGTGGACTGAAGGGAACCCTTAGCACCGGGATTACTAGCAGAAGAACCTGACATGGAAGAGCCCTGAACTGATAGACCACGGGACGAACTCTGGCTGGTAAGGCACTGAGTGTTGAATGGCCCTGATGAGAACTATGAGAACCGTGGCTCGATGATGCCCCATGATAAACTGGGCGAGCTGACTGAGCATGTTTTAATGGACGACCTCTGCCATGCTGAAACTGACCTCTATGAGGAGCACCACCGAATCCACCCTGACCACGAGGCCCTTGGCC
>NW_017677751.1:0-1007 GCF_001879085.1 Nicotiana attenuata
GTGGGCCCGGAGGGATCCGGTCCCGGATCGCCTAATATTCGTCCTGGACATCAAATACGACCTAAGAAACCAGTGTCACCGCACCGCCCTGACCAAATTATATTTTTCGGCATTTTACGTCCGTAAAACTTGAAATTCGTGCCAATCCCAATTTTTTGTGTGCTGTGGATCACGCCTTCTGCCGTGGGCCCGGAGGGATCCGGTCCAGGATCACCTAATATTTTCCCTTGACATCAAATACGATCTAAGAAACCAGTGTCACCGCTTCGCCATGACCAAATTACATTTTTTGGCATTTTACGGCCATAAACTCGAAATCCGCGTGAGTCCCAAACTTTCGTGTGTTGTGGACAACGCCTTCTACCATGGGCCCGGAGGGATCCGGTCCCGGATCGCCTAATATTCGTCCGGGACATCAAATACGACCTAAGAAACAAGTGTCACCGCCCCACCATGACCAAATTACATTTTTGGCATTTTATGGCCATAAAACTCAAAATCCGCGTGAGTCCCAAACTTTCGTGTGCTGTGGACCACGCCTTCTACCGTGGGCCCGGAGGGATCCGGTCCCGGTTCGCCTAATATTCGTCCTGGACATCAAATACGACCTAAGAAACCAGTGTCACCGCACCGCCCTGACCAAATTATAATTTTCGGCATTTTACGTCCGTTAAACTTGAAATACGTGTGAATCCCAATTTTTCGTGTGCTGTGGATCACGCCTTCTGCCGTGGGCCCGGAGGGATCCGGTCCCGGATCGCCTAATATTCGTCCTGAACATCAAATACGACCTAAGAAACCAGTGTCACCGCACCGCCATGACCAAATTATATTTTTTGGCATATTACGTCCGTAAAACTTGAAATCCGTGCGAATCCCAATTTTTCGTGTGCTGTGGATCATGCCTTCTGCCGTGGGCCCAGAGGGATCCGGTCCCGGATCGCCTAATATTCGCCCTTGACATCAAATACGACCTAAGAAACCAGTGTCACTGCACCACCACAACC
>NW_017677751.1:1041-1347 GCF_001879085.1 Nicotiana attenuata
ATTTTACAGCCGTAAAACTTGAAATCCGTGCGAATCCCAATTTTTCGTGTGCTGTGGATCACGCCTTCTGCGGTGGGCCCGGAGGGATCCGGAACCGGATCGCCTAATATTCGCCCTTGACATCAAATACGACCTAAGAAACCAGTGTCACTGTACCGACACAACCAATTTACATTTTTTGGCATTTTACAGCCATAAAACTCGAAATCCGTGCGAGTCCCAAATTTTCGTGTGGTATGGACAACGCCTTCTACCGTGGGCCCGGAGGGATCCGGTCCCGTATCACCTAATATTCGTCCGGGACAT
>NW_017677751.1:6169-6998 GCF_001879085.1 Nicotiana attenuata
CATAAAACTCGAAATCCGCGTGAGTCCCAAATTTTCGTGTGCTGTGGACCACGCCTTCTACCGTGGGCCCGGAGGGATCCGGTCCCGGATTACCTAATATTCGTCCTGGACATCAAATACGACCTAAGAAACCAGTGTCACCGCACTGCCATGACCAAATTACATTTTTTGGCATTTTACGACCATAAAGCTGGAATTCCGCCTGATTCCCATATTTTCGTGTGCTCTAGCCCATCCCTCGCCTAATATTCGTTCGGGACATCAAATACGACCTAAGAAACAAGTGTCACTGCCTCACCATGACCAAATTACATTTTTGGCATTTTATGGCCACAAAACTCGAAATCCGCGTGAGTCCCAAACTTTCGTGTGCTGTCGACCCGCCTTCTACCGTGGGCCCGGAGGGATCCGGTCCCGGATCGCCTAATATTCGTCTTGGACATCAAATACGACCTAAGAAACCAGTGTCAACGCACCGCCCTGACCAAGTTATATTTTTCGGCATTTTACGTCCGTAAAACTTATGCGAATTCCAATTTTTCGTGTGCTGTGGATCACGCCTTCTGCCGTGGGCCCGGAGAGATCCGGTCCCGGATCGCCTAATATTCGCCTTTGACATCAAATACGACCTAAGAAACCAGTGTCACTGCACCGCCATGAAAAAATTACATTTTTTGGCATATTACGGCCATAAAACTCGAAATCCGCGCGAGTCCCAAACTTTCGTGTGCTGTGGACCACGCCTTCTGCCGTGGGCCCGGAGGGATCCGGTCCCGGATCGCCTAATATTCGTCCGGGGCATCAAATACGACCTAAGAAACAAGTA
The DNA here is from genome assembly GCF_001879085.1 of Nicotiana attenuata. Classification (NCBI taxonomy): domain Eukaryota; kingdom Viridiplantae; phylum Streptophyta; class Magnoliopsida; order Solanales; family Solanaceae; genus Nicotiana; species Nicotiana attenuata. The sequence continues at coordinate 6,996 of NW_017677751.1, forward strand.
TCA
>NW_017677751.1:18538-22208 GCF_001879085.1 Nicotiana attenuata
TCACTGCACCACCACAACCAATTTACATTTTTTGGCATTTTATAGCCATAAAACTCGAAATCCGTGCGAGTCCTAAATTTTCGTGTGGTATGGACTACGCCTTCTACCGTGGGCCTGGAGGGATGCGGTCCCGGATCGCCTAATATTCTCCCTTGACATCAAAATACGACCTAAGAAACCAGTGTCACCGCACTGCCATGACCAAATTACATTTTTTGGCTTTTTACGATCATAAAGCTGGAATTCCGCCTGATTCCCATATTTTCGTGTGCTATAGCCCATCCCTTCCACCGTGGGCCCGGACGGATCTGGACCCGGTTCGCCTGATATTTGTCCGGGACATCATATATGACCTATGAAAGCATTGTCACAACCCCTCCATAACTAGCTTACATTTTTTGGCATTTGACGGCCATAAAACTGGAATTCCGCCCGAGTACCATATTTTCGTGTGCTATAGCCCTTCCCTTCCGCCGTGGGCCCGGACGGATCCGGACCCGGATCGCCTAATATTTGTCCGGGACATCATATGCGACCTAAGGAACCATTGTCACCGCCGCGCCATGACCAGATTATATTTTTTGGCATTTAACGGCCATAAAACTGGTAATCCGCCCGATTCCCATATTTTCGTGTGCTATTTTACGGCCATAAAACTCGAAATCCGCGCGAGTCCCAAATTTTTGTGTGGTATGGACCACGCCTTCTACCGTGGGCCTGGAGGGATCCGGTCCTGGATCGCCTAATATTCGTCCTGGACATCAAATACGACCAAAGAAACCAGGGTCACTGCCCCGCCATGACCATATTACATTTTTTACGGCCATAAAACTCGAAATCCGAGCGAGTACCAAACTTTCGTGTGCTGTGGACCACGCCTTCTGCCGTGGGCCCGGAAGGATCCGGTCATGGATCGCCTAATATTCATCCTGGACATGAAATACGACCTAAGAAACCAGTGTCACCGCACTGCCATGACCAAATTACATTTTTTGGCATGTTACGGCTATAAAACTCGAAATCCGCGCGAGTCCCAAATTTTCGTGTGCTTTGGACCACGCCTTCTGCCGTGGGCCCGGAGGGATCCGGTCCCGGATCGCCTAATATTCGTCCGGGACATCAAATACGACCTAAGAAACAAGTGTCACCGCCCCGCCATGACCAAACTACATTTTTTGGCATTTTACGGCCATAAAACTCGAAATTCGCGTGAGTCCCAAACTTTCGTGTGCTGTGGACCACGCCTTCTACCGTGGGCCCGGAGGGATCCGGTCCCGGATCGCCTAATATTCGTCCTGGACATCAAATACGACCTAAGAAACCAGTGTCACCGCACCGCCCTGACCAAATTATATTTTTCGGCATTTTACGTCCGTAAAACTTGAAATCCGTGCGAATCCCAATTTTTCGTGTGCTGTGGATCACGCCTTCTGCCGTGGGCCCGGAGGGATCCGGTCCCGGATCGCCTAATATTCGTCCTGGACATCAAATACGACCTAAGAAACCAGTGTCACCGCACCGCCATGACCAAATTATATTTTTTGGCATTTTACGTCCGTAAAACTTGAAATCCGTGCGAATCCCAATTTTTCGTGTGCTGTGGATCACGCCTTCTGCCGTGGGCCCGGAGGGATCCGGTCCCGGATCGCCTAATATTCGCCCTTGACATCAAATACGACCTAAGAAACCAGTGTCACTGCACCGCCACAACCAATTTACATTTTTTGGCATTTTACAGCCATAAAACTCGAAATCCGTGCGAGTCCTAAATTTTCGTGTGGTATGGACTACGCCTTCTACCGTGGGCCCGGAGGGATGCGGTCCCGGATCGCCTAATATTCTCCCTTGACATCAAAATACGACCTAAGAAACCAGTGTCACCGCACTGCCATGACCAAATTACATTTTTTGGCTTTTTACGATCATAAAGCTGGAATTCCGCCTGATTCCCATATTTTCGTGTGCTATAGCCCATCCCTTCCGCCGTGGGCCCGGACGGATCTGGACCCGGTTCGCCTGATATTTGTCCGGGACATCATATATGACCTATGAAAGCATTGTCACAACCCCTCCATAACTAGCTTACATTTTTTGGCATTTGACGGCCATAAAACTGGAATTCCGCCCGAGTACCATATTTTCGTGTGCTATAGCCCTTCCCTTCCGCCGTGGGCCCGGACGGATCCGGACCCGGATCGCCTAATATTTGTCCGGGACATCATATGCGACCTAAGGAACCATTGTCACCGCCGCGCCATGACCAGATTATATTTTTTGGCATTTAACGGCCATAAAACTGGTAATCCGCCCGATTCCCATATTTTCGTGTGCTATTTTACGGCCATAAAACTCGAAATCCGCGCGAGTCCCAAATTTTTGTGTGGTATGGACCACGCCTTCTACCGTGGGCCTGGAGGGATCCGGTCCTGGATCGCCTAATATTCGTCCTGGACATCAAATACGACCAAAGAAACCAGGGTCACTGCCCCGCCATGACCATATTACATTTTTTACGGCCATAAAACTCGAAATCCGAGCGAGTACCAAACTTTCGTGTGCTGTGGACCACGCCTTCTGCCGTGGGCCCGGAAGGATCCGGTCATGGATCGCCTAATATTCATCCTGGACATGAAATACGACCTAAGAAACCAGTGTCACCGCACTGCCATGACCAAATTACATTTTTTGGCATGTTACGGCTATAAAACTCGAAATCCGCGCGAGTCCCAAATTTTCGTGTGCTTTGGACCACGCCTTCTGCCGTGGGCCCGGAGGGATCCGGTCCCGGATCGCCTAATATTCGTCCGGGACATCAAATACGACCTAAGAAACAAGTGTCACCGCCCCGCCATGACCAAACTACATTTTTTGGCATTTTACGGCCATAAAACTCAAAATTCGCGTGAGTCCCAAACTTTCGTGTGCTGTGGACCACGCCTTCTACCGTGGGCCCGGAGGGATCCGGTCCCGGATCGCCTAATATTCGTCCTGGACATCAAATACGACCTAAGAAACCAGTGTCACCGCACCGCCATGACCAAATTATATTTTTTGGCATTTTACGTCCGTAAAACTTGAAATCCGTGCGAATCCCAATTTTTCGTGTGCTGTGGATCACGCCTTCTGCCGTGGGCCCGGAGGGATCCGGTCCCGGATCGCCTAATATTCGTCCTGGACATCAAATACGACCTAAGAAACCAGTGTCACCGCACCGCCATGACCAAATTATATTTTTTGGCATTTTACGTCCGTAAAACTTGAAATCCGTGCGAATCCCAATTTTTCGTGTGCTGTGGATCACGCCTTCTGCCGTGGGCCCGGAGGGATCCGGTCCCGGATCGCCTAATATTCGCCCTTGACATCAAATACGACCTAAGAAACCAGTGTCACTGCACCGCCACAACCAATTTACATTTTTTGGCATTTTACAGCCATAAAACTCGAAATCCGTGCGAGTCCTAAATTTTCGTGTGGTATGGACTACGCCTTCTACCGTGGGCCCGGAGGGATGCGGTCCCGAATCGCCTAATATTCTCCCTTGACATCAAAATACGACCTAAGAAACCAGTGTCACCGCACTGCCATGACCAAATTACATTTTTTGGCTTTTTACGATCATAAAGCTGGAATTCCGCCTGATTCCCATATTTTCGTGTGCTATAGCCCATCC
>NW_017677751.1:27027-27521 GCF_001879085.1 Nicotiana attenuata
CTGCCGTGGCCGGAGGGATCCGATCCCGGATCGCCTAATATTCGTCCGGGGCATCAAATACGACCTAAGAAACAAGTATCACCGCCCCACCATGACCAAATTACATTTTTGGCATTTTATGGCCATAAAACTCGAAATTCGCGGGAGTCCCAAACTTACGTGTGCTGTGGACCACGCCTTCTACCGTGGGCCCGGAGGGATCCGGTCCCGGATCGCCTAATATTCGTCTTGGACATCAAATACGACCTAAGAAACCAGTGTCAACGCACCGCGATGACCAAGTTATATTTTTCGGCATTTTATGTCCGTAAAACTTGTGCGAATTCCAATTTTTCGTGTGCTGTGGATCACGCCTTCTGCCGTGGGCCCGGAGGGATCCGGTCCCGGATCGCCTAATATTTGCCCTTGACATCAAATACGACCTAAGAAACCAGTGTCACTGCACCACCACAACCAATTTACATTTTTTGGCATTTTACAGCCATAAAACTCGA
>NW_017677752.1:0-8651 GCF_001879085.1 Nicotiana attenuata
ATATATATATAGAACCCTAAAAGTACAACATAGAGAATATTCAAGGAAATATTTCTTTTGAAAGTTCCAAGGTCATACTAGCCGTTATTTCTGTTCCTGCTACTCGACTTCGGCCCAGATGAACCACACGACGGCTCATTCTTGTTAACCACTGATCGACCTCGGCCAGGCCACCTATAATGAGTTACAGTCGTCACGATAGTCACTTCTTCGTACCAGATTTCCTTGATCGAATTTTGGCCCATACAAAGCCTACGCATGATAATATAATAAAGATGAGGTATAGAGATAAACGAGCGTATCAAACGAAAGAAAACGGTTTGATAGACTCTTTGCTTAATTCATTTTCTATAAGTTTATGTAAGTTGCTCATGCCAAACTACTTTTTCATATTAACAAATTAGATGCAATATGTGTTCTCCAATTTTGTTTTTGATGATGAACCCGTACAATTATATCTTGCATTTATAAGAAGTTCTAGTGTATTTATGCTGGAACTCCATCATACTATGCTGGAGTTCCAGCATACTATCCTGGAACTCCAGTATAATATGTTGGAGTTCAAGTATACTTATGCTGGAACTCCAGCATAATATACTGGAGTATTTTTCGGGTTTTGAACAGTGTTTTCGCTCAGATTTATCTTTACATAAAAAGTGGCAAAATTTCAATTACTTTTGAAGCTATTTTTGAACGACCAGTTGTAAATCTGGCTATTTTTAAAAATCACCCTATCCGTTATACATTGTGATTTTACTCCCTCCATCTCAAATTATTTTTACTAATTTCTAAAAATAGTTGTCTCAAATTATTGTCAATTTAGAAGTTCAAGATAAAATTGCAAAGAGAGAAATATCATATTGGTATTATGGAAATGCAAATGCCTTGCATGAAAGTAATATTAATTCAACGATAGTGAAGTTAAAAAAAATTGAGTACAGTGTTACGTAATTTGGCTTAGAGCAAGAGCTTGCTGTTTCTTTAAAGAAGGTTGAGAAGCATACATGCTCAATTCGTCTCCGTGTCATACCAGATCAAGAAGCTGTGTCCAATAATACTATATGGTAATTAGCAAACAAAAGAGAGTCGCATATGATAGAATAACTGCTATAATTATTTGAGCATGTTTGAAGATTGAATTGAATGCATATTATTTAAATATAATCTGATGTTAGTGTCAGGCTTCACAACGTTATGTTGTGCACTCCCACCTACAATCTCATTGTTACAATATATTCCCCTTTTGAGTTATAACTTGAAGACTTGAAGGTAAGCCGGCGTATATACAGCCTTTGATCTACAAAATTGAATTTTTGTTTTCTACATTGACGGCGTTATAGTATGTATCGATTATTTTTTCTTGAACTAGAAATATCGGTAACACCACGATTTGGATTGTAAATTTTTAAGCACCAAATTTTTTGTGTTGCATCAAGTCAATATCAATTTGAGTACTACTATTATCTCTCTTTTTATTTAAAGTTTTAACTTGTTTCTCTGTAGTATATATATATATATATATCTCCCTGACTTTCGAAAAAAAAAATAACCGTATCTATTGGTATGTTCATTACTGGACAAACCTATTTGCTATGAGCCAATTTCATATTTTTGTTACTCTCTCCGTTTCATATTAACTGAGGTACTTTCCTTTTTAGTCTGTTCCAAAATAAATGATACATTTCTAAATTTGGAAATAATTCAACTTTAAACTCATCATTTTACCCATTTTACCCTTAATGAGAAGCTTTTATAACCACACAAAAGTCATGGCCCCACAAAGTTTTACCCCTTAAGTTTTTAAGACCACAAATTTCAAAAATCTTTCTTTATTCCCTTAAACTCCGTACCGAGTCAAACTACCTCATTTAATTTGAAACGGAGGGAGTATAATTTAAAAGGAATGATCTAACTCTGTTTTTTGGTGTGTGCCGCATATTTTAGTATTTCCAACACACATTTTCCAATAGATGCACGTTACGAGAACAATAATTGTTCTGACAATATCTAATCATTATGATCTCACCGTCGACAATCCACATTCATCACTCGTTAAAAATGTACTTTATTCTTCATTTATAGATTATTTGCTGAAACCTTTTTGTTTCAATAATATATTGCTTTTATCTTACACTACATGACTAGGTATACACACGAGAAACGAGAAATATAAATATATATATATATATATATATATATATATATATATATATATATATATTCTTGCCCCTTATATTTATAAAGGTTTGTATTTTGATAGAATTTGAATTCTCTCTGTTCCTCTTGAAAAAAAAAAATTGACGTACAATGCCCTCTTTCTTTAAGTTTCTTCTTTTCTTAAAAGAACACATTTATAATATCTTCCAAGTTGGAGTAAAATCTGTCATGAATCATACATAGAGCAACTGAAAATAAATTAGAATTGTATCCTCAGTCATTGTTTTGTATAAATAAGTGTAAAAAGTCACCACCAATTTACCATCGATACTAGACTGATGGAGCCCAATACATTATATGGATAGTGTGACACTGGCAGTTCGACAGGCATCAAAACTACTAGCAAAATCTAGAGGTGCATAACATTTAAAATGCATCTTTAATGCAAAAATGAAGTCGTGACCAACTCAATCAGATAGTAGCATTGTGCTGTGGCGTGAATTCAGATTTAGCCCCATTATTACAAACCAAAGGCATAATAAAACAGAGAAATGTACCTTAATACCTATAAGTAACAACTAAATTGCAGATAATTTAGAAACAATTTAGACCTTGGGCCTGCAAACTGGAATCTCGATAGTGCCCTCAAGTGAAATTACAACCTGAGCTTGAAAAGTTTCTTCATTCCCATTGTTGTTAACTTTAAAGGTAATGTAGTAGTTCCAGTCACGACATCCACCTGCATTCACCTTCACAATCCCCAGTACCTTGCGTTCTTTCCCCTGCAACCAATATTATGCAATTCAATATAGAGGAAGGGCAGGCCAGCAGGCAAAGAGCAAAACAAATGGTATAGATATTACATCGTCGGGAAAGTGCTCCTTGATTGCCATTGAAGCATAACCCTTGAGTTCATCTACAAGCTCAGGATCACGATCAAGTCTGCGAGTGGAAATTGGGCATATGGGAGCCTCCATGCACGGCCCAGGGTGTTGATCAAAATCAAAACCCTATTTAAGATAGACGAGAATAATCAGGTGAGATTTCTACAGTGAATGCATATTCAGTATTTGAAATCCAGCCGATTTGACCAAAGTAAGTAAAATCTAATCACAAATTATAGTTGAAAAATTGTATTACAATAGGATGTGTTACATGATTCTATCACATGCACAGCTTATGTGTGCAGACATGTACGTCTTTGTAGACAAAGAGGGTTAAAGAGAGTTTGTTAAGATTCTCCAAAATCAATTGTGACAGAAAAAAAATCATAGTGGATAGTTAACTGATATCATGAAAACTTATTGAAATACAACCAGCAGAGGTCTACCAAAAGCAGATTACATTTCCCCTTCAAACCCAAACTTTATCTTAGAGAGTGACCAATGCAACAACAATAACAACACAGTATAATCCCACTAGTGGGGTCTGGGGAGGGTAGTGTGTACGTAGACCTTACCCTTACCCTGGGGTAAAGAGGTTGTTTCCAATAAACCCCTGGCATCCCTACCTCCACGAACTCCCCACCTAGCTCTTGGGGTGACTCGAACTCACAACCTCTTAGTTGGAAGTGGAGGGTGCTTACCACTAGTGCAACCCACTCTTGTGAAGAGAGTGACCAATGCCCAAAACAAAAACATAAAAGAAAAAAGAAAAAGAGAAAGAACTGCTGGAACCTCTTTTTTTGTTGTTGAAAAGGTAAGTATTAAGAACTGCTGTAAATATGAAATGTAATTACATATAGACCTTGGAAATTCTATAGAGCAACTATTAAACTCCTTTTGCCTGTCGTTTAAAAGGAAAATTCCAGATAACGCTTTGTTCAATAGAAAAAGGAAAGAAAAGAACAGCTGTAAATATGAACTGTAATTACATATAGACCTTGCAAATTCTATTCATCAGGTATTGAATTCTTTTTGCCAGTCATAAAATTCCTATAGTGCTTTGTGTACTGCCCATTAGTTTAGCATTTTCTTGATTAACCCGTACAAAAGCAATAGGGAACACACAGGAATTTACAAAGATCCAGCAAATGGGTAGGACTAGCTCTTAGTCAATCCCCACAATTCCATCTACATTTACAAAAAAATTTTAAAAAAGAAATAAGAAGATACAAGGAGAAAAAGGTTCGGAGGTTGCAAGTCTGCAACAACACCAATATAATTGCAAAGGATAAAAATAAAGAGAGGTCGACACAATACTTGACAAATAAATTGAAGAACAAGAGACCACCAGATTCTGAAGAGAAATTACACGATAAATTTTATTTCCTTTAAATACACTTTAGGCCCATAAGATTCTTACCAGTCGGGCGTACTCCTCAAGAAAAAGGAAGTCAAAGGTACACCTCAAGACCCTATAATAATTCTTCCCCTTCTTCTTAGGTTTAACTCAAGAAAATGCAAATCAATTTTACACCTCAAGAAATACGGAAACATGTGGAACCAAAATTACATACGCCCAAGCAAGGATGCCTTGCATTTAACAAAAGGCCTAGATGCAGTTATGCCCTGTCTAATGCTTTCACAAATAGCGCTTCTTGCAAATTGCAATAACTTTAACATAGTAATTCAGTTCCAATCTGATGACAGAAAGTGAGTAGTCCCGAAGAATGATTCACCCTCCTACCTCATAGAGTGCAATGCCTCAGAATTAAGCACGTTTACTAGCTATATGAAAAATCTAAAATCAACAGATACGGAAAGAATAACCACCACCACCACCCAAAAAAATAAAAAGAAGAAAGTTGACATGCCAGCTTTACAGTAATAGATGCTCGATGAACCCAAAATGAGGAGTGACATGTAGAAGTGTTTGCACAGTGTTAAGCCATATTTGAACAAAAAAAAGGTACAGATTAATGTAAAACAAATAAACATCTACACAGTAGGCACTAACTAAACTAGACAAGTGGATGACAGAACATAAAGCATATCAAAAATAAGGTCTAAATAAAGAGAAAGAAAGAGATATCAGGGAAACTATATTTATTTCACGTATACACATATAAGTCATGCATTCCACAACACAAAGCAACAGTCATGTTTTTCCTTCTTTTTTCTTTTGGGGGGATAAGTCAAGATTTCCGTTACCACAGTAAGTTGGTGTCAGAAGCTTATACAGAATAGCTATGAACAACTTGGTTCAAGAAAAGGTATATACAAGAAAAGGTATATGTTACAATCAACTTGTTTCAAGAAAAGGTACAACAAATGCACAAACATAAAATCACATATCATATCTGAATCTGTGACATCTTACATGTATTAATTTTTCATTTGCTTTTGAACTGGAAATTAATTTATCATTTGTTGCATTCCAGTGTCATAACTTAACTGTAACAGTCAGAGGGAGTTGGACTTCAGCATGCTCTCCTCAAGTTAGATACCCGCTTTCTTCTTCCATCCAACACTCAACTCACCAGACCATGAGCAAATAGAAAAGGAAACAAGAATTCAAGGTACAACGATTACCTTCATATCAGCTTGGTCTAGATACAAGCTTATAAAATCTATATCTTTACAAGGTAGGAGTAAGGCCTGCATGCACTTTACCCTCCCCAGACCTCACAATGTAGGAATACATAGGGTACGTTGTTGTTGTTACATCTTTACCACGGATTAGTCCACCATTTGTCACATTCTTCACGCGTTAAAACCAACCACATGCATCTCCAGCAAACTCCAAATAAATTAACTTAGTAATACAATTTACTTTTACTAATCTCACGCTGCGGATGTAGATTGGACCACAGAATCACTAATAATGACAGAGAGCAAATATTCAAACAAATTGAGATGAGAGGGGAAACATTAAGATGACCTTCTAGCATAAGGTTGAAATGGATAAAGTATGTGCCAGGAACTTGTACCCTTCTCTCTCTTTCTTTCTCTATTCCCCCCCCTCCCCTCTCTCTCTCTCTCTCTCTCTCTCTCTCATACACACACACGCACATCTTTTGGAAATCGCTTGGTATATGAAAATTCATTGGAAATTACGAGCATGTCAGCATTTTTCAGACACCATTGCGGATTTTTAAGACCAAATCAAGGTCTGTCAGAAGCATTTGATTATGGACAATGGGAAGTTATACAACCTAAATTATCATGATTCAACACTATCTCCCCCCGTGTTAGAAGGAAAGACACTATCTGCACTCAATATCAGCACCAACGTTGCAAAAGACTTTTGAACATTCACTTTTCCCTTAAATTTTCTTCAAGCAAATACACAAGTTTTATACTCCGTTAAAATAGATGGTAATTATTAAGATAAGGTAAAAAAAAATCAGGGTATAGTAGATTAAACAATTTGCTCCTAGACTAGATATAAGTCAGGTGTATATGAAATCAAAAGGATTTTTGATGATAAATTACTGTTTGTAATATCATATAAACGCCTAAGGTAAAGAAGAGTAGTAGTAGTAGTAGAGTAGAAACAAAACAAACATACATCGCTGTCGTGGAGTTGTTGAAAGTACTTTTCGAAGACATGCTTATCGGGTCGATGTTCCCAATCATCGGAATCATAGTCATCAATCCCGTAGAACTTAATCTGCTGTTTTTCTCGCATCTCGTCATTAAAGTCATTGTTAACCTTAAATTTCTTCTTCCATTTCTTCTCCGAGGACGAAGCCGACACGATTTCCGATCTAGAGTACGACGTTATCGATTTTTCACCCTCCACCACAGTTACACATGCAGACGGCGTCGCCATAGTTTCAGACAAGGTCGAATCGGTGCTCGATCGCGCTTGCTAACCAACCCTAAACCAGCGTGGTCCACACATTAATGAGCAAAATCCTTTTCCTTTGGGAACTGAATTTGAGTGCAATACGAAAAGGGGATTTTACCGGGATTGTTACACAAATAGCATGTAAGATTTAATATTTATTTTTTAGGTAATATATATATATATATATATATATATATATATATATATATATTTAATTTAGTAGCCGATACATAATTTCATAATATTACGCTCATACGTATCGGGCCACTAATTCTTCGTAGCAACTATACAATTCACTTGCTTTAAGGTCCTATATATATATATATATATATATATATATATATATATATATATATATTGAACCTACGATAATTACATCGTTGCGATTCACAGTTAAACAATGATTCACAGCACGAAACATAAGAAAATTAAAACACGGCATGTAACAGAATTATCAAAACACGACATAGCAGGATTGTCAAAACACGACATGTTACAGAATTGTCAAAACATGACATGTACCAGAATTGTCCAAAACATACAATGTACCAGAATTGTCAAAAAAAAAAAAAATGTACTAGTAGTTTAATACAACTTCTGCATCAGGTGATGCACCTATTCTGAATGCTCAATTACTGATTTAAGAATTTCATAATCTTCATACGCCAATGCCTCGATTATGATTCTCATAAGAGCCGGAGACTTTGCCAGAAGAAGCTTCAACAGTTGCATGTGAGGATTTGTCCATCAAATGCTCCTAATCACAATTATACTGAGGTTGTTGAATATTGTTTCTCCAAAACTTCCTTCCAAATCAATATTATCCAGTGCTATAGGTACATCACTATTATCCACCTAAGAAATAATTAAAAAAAACTACAAATTTAAATGACTATCGGAGGTATAAAGAAGCCACTACGTAATGAGAACTTAAGAAGATAACCGAATGATTAAGTAAGAACCTTGATTTTCATATATTCTAAATATGGGAAGCTTCTCATCAAACACAAAGCAAAGGCGACGGAATACAATTCACTCAGATAAAGACCAGAGAGGTAAAGATTTTTCACACAGTCAACACGAAAGGGAAGATTAGTTGGTACTTCTCCTGCACCTGTAGCCAACAACTAGAAAGAACGTCCCAAATTAAAAGGATGGCTCATAGACCACAATATATTCCATCAATGAAGATGCACTAGACTGAAGTTATGAAGCACATTTACCTTGAGACTATAGTTATCCAAATGGAGATGTTCCACCGAACAAAAAGACTCAAGAACCCTAGTATAGTGAGGTTTTGATTCCAGGAAAATGCCTCCCCTTAAAGCAAGCGATACTTGTGCCAGAAGAGGAATAGTTTTTAAACTGATAAACCATACTCTGCCTGTGAAGTCAAGGGACTTCAATTTGGGGGCATTAATTTCAATGAGACCACTGAAATTATCTGGAAGCAGAAGCACCAATTGCTCGAGCAACGGGCAATGAGAGATTAAGCTTCCAAGCAATGTGGACGAGATTGTAACATTGTATAGCTTAAGGCAAATTAACCTATCAAAACCTATGTAGGCTGGTGGATGAGATATAAAACAATCTTCAGAGATAGATGCCTCAAATGCACACATTTGAAAAATGAAGCAGGCAATTTGTATGGTTTCCCCTTGATCGGAAATTTAAGATTAAGATTTTCAATACCATTTTCATAGAGGAACCCTATCAACTGTCTAATATAAAAAAACTCCTCCAAATACGGAATTGAGACT
>NW_017677752.1:12958-14045 GCF_001879085.1 Nicotiana attenuata
TGAGGATTGTGGTAATATCATTAATTTGAGAATTTATGCCTGGAGGGCACTCTGTTTATTGGGTTATGGACTGTGGAGGTTCGCTCCGGTTATGAGGGTTGTTCTTATGTGTTATGAGAAAAAGGGAGTTATTATGGACCTTTGAAAGATTATTAGCCTAGTTGGTGCAATCAAACATCGGCTTGAGATCAGTGGATTTATTTAAATGTGAACATGGGCTTTATATCAGGCCAGATGTGTTCATCTCAGCAATACGCTCCTTATGGAAGGGAGTCTGGGTGTTATTTCGTTGTCAGCTATTTCATGTAATGATGTATTGCGTCGTGCGAGTTGTGAGACGGCTTGGTGAATTTCTTATGTGTTGAGGTTCCACATAAAGATGAGGTTATATGAGCAGGATGGCTCTTGAGATTCAGATCATATATCGCACTTCAGTTGTGCTCGAGTTTGTGGATTATAGCGTTATATGTCTCCCCAGGGAATGGTATTATACACTTAGCGTGTTTATGACTGATATTCAGTATTTTATTGTAATGAGCAATTTAGCTTGATGCGTATCTCCTTATGTGAGTTCTATATGTGGATCGGGTGGCACGCCGCCATGGGTATGATGTTTGGATCGGGTTGCGCGCCGCAACAGTGTGATGTTCAGTAAAGTTCCCCATATCAGTTTTTTTATGTGTCTTGTTTCCATTTCACGAGGAAAGCGTATATTAGCTATGTGCCCGCGTCGCATGTATGATTCGCGAGCGGGGTGTTTGTTTAATTACGTCGACCGCGTCGCATGTATGATTCGCGAGCGGGGTAATTGGATTCCTTTTCAGAGTTCGTTTTCATTGTATCGCGTTCGAATTGGTAGCCTATTGGCACATGGTGGCGTCATATGAGACTTTTGGTCATGTCGGGGTGGCTTATTGCCTGAGCAGTTCGTACTGGGTGAGACGAGATTGTTGGATTTTAGGATCAGTGCAATCTGATTACGTGAAAAATATTAAGGAGCAAAGATCATTATTTGGTTCGGAATGAGGTAATGTTTCTTGTCAGAAGTATAGACTCAATGATTGGTTGACTCGGCAGTTGATTATGA
>NW_017677752.1:18283-19694 GCF_001879085.1 Nicotiana attenuata
TAAGGTGAGTTGGTTTGTCATCAGCATCACCTGAGATCGGTGTTTGGTAAAAAGGGCTTTGCATCCTAGTTAATGATTCTTGATCGCTTTTCAGCGTTAGTGCGGCCGGTGGTTTGGAGGTACGACCCAGTTATTTGTTACGGTAGGTTATGGGAGCGTGACCCGCGGGAAGATTGTATAAGTGTGGCAGGTAGTCACTGGATTGATTAAAGACTTAAACCAAGTATGAGGATTGTGGTAATATCATTAATTTGAGAATTTATGCCTGGAGGGCACTCTGTTTATTGGGTTATGGACTGTGGAGATTCGCTCCGGTTATGAGGGTTGTTCTTATGTGTTATGAGAAAAAGGGAGTTATTATGGACCTTTGAAAGATTATTAGCCAAGTTGGTGCAATCAAACATCGGCTTGAGATCAGTGGATTTATTTAAATGTGAACATGGGCTTTATATCAGGCCAGATGTGTTCATCTCAGCAATACGCTCCTTATGGAAGGGAGTCTGGGTGTTATTTCGTTGTCAGCTATTTCATGTAATGATGTATTGCGTCGTGCGAGTTGTGAGACGGCTTGGTGAATTTCTTATGTGTTGAGGTTCCACATAGAGATGAGGTTATATGAGCAGGATGGCTCTTGAGATTCAGATCATATATCGCACTTCAGTTGTGCTCGAGTTTGTGGATTATAGCGTTATATGTCTCCCCAGGGAATGGTATTATACACTTAGCGTGTTTATGACTGATATTCAGTATTTTATTGTACTGAGCAATTTAGCTTGATGCGTATCTCCTTATGTGAGTTCTATATGTGGATCGGGTGGCACGCCGCCATGGGTATGATGTTTGGATCGGGTTGCGCGCCGCAACAGTGTGATGTTCAGTAAAGTTCCCCATATCAGTTTTTTTATGTGTCTTGTTTCCATTTCACGAGGAAAGCGTATATTAGCTATGTGCCCGCGTCGCATGTATGATTCGCGAGCGGGGTGTTTGTTTAATTACGTCGACCGCGTCGCATGTATGATTCGCGAGCGGGGTAATTGGATTCCTTTTCAGAGTTCGTTTTCATTGTATCGCGTTCGAATTGGTAGCCTATTGGCACATGGTGGCGTCATATGAGACTTTTGGTCATGTCGGGGTGGCTTATTGCCTGAGCAGTTCGTACTGGGTGAGACGAGATTGTTGGATTTAGGATCAGTGCAATCTGATTACGTGAAAAATATTAAGGAGCAAAGATCATTATTTGGTTCGGAATGAGGTAATGTTTCTTGTCAGAAGTATAGACTCAATGATTGGTTGACTCGGCAGTTGATTATGAATTTCTGCACATCTCTTCCGTTGTGGCGGCATTGTAAGAGTTAGAGTAAGACCTGTGTATGTCATGGGGTGCAATGGGAGCATCAGATTCGTGGAATTT
>NW_017677752.1:22170-27517 GCF_001879085.1 Nicotiana attenuata
GTACACGTTGTTTTCGTACTCATACTACACTTCTGTGCATTTTTGTTGCACAGGTATATGTAACTCTAGTGGCCTACTGGGCATAGCAGCACTGATGATTCGGGGACTAGGTGAGTTGCATTATTCGAGGCGGCCCGCAGCTGGTATAGTCCCTTCTGGTATATTGTATTTACTTTCTGTCCACTGTATTCCGGACGGATGTTGTATTGTATTATTTCTTAGAAATTGCTCATGCACTTGTGACACCGGGTTCCGGGATAGTTTGAAATATTTTGTATTAATTGCTTATTACTTAATTTGAATTGAAGTAGTTGTCTCTTTACTTATGAAATTAGAAAGAAAAAACTGGGTTTTCAAAAATTTTCTAAATTGGAATCTAATTAAGTATTTTAGTTGGCCTGCCTGACATTAGTGTCCGGCGCCATCACAATCCTTAATGGATTTTGGGTCGTGACAGTGATGGATCTTGCTGCCCGGCTCTATGCACTTATGGCATTGGTGGAGTTATCCCCAACCATCAAAGCAATTGGGTCATAGGATTTGCAGGATGTGTCAATCAAGGCAACCCTATCCAAATAGAACTGCTTGCACTCCTCAAAGGCTTACAAATTGCTGTCAAGCAAAGGCTCTTACCACTCACCCTTGAGACGGATGCACAGAATATAATTGGTATGTTAAATCCACCTGCTATGAGTTGTATTAATATTGTTGATGATTGCAGGTCCTTGCTCCAACAGCTGGATAGCGCATCTGTCCAAGTTATCTATAGAGAGCAGAATGATGTAGCAGACAAATTAGCTAAATATGGTGCAACGCATGTAAAGGAGCAATGCCTACTTTTTGAATCACCCCCACTTTTTGCAATGTCTTGTTACCAACAAGATCACCAGGGCACACTCCACAGCAGGATGACTCGGCAGCTTAGTAGGAATGTTAGACATTCTCTCTCTAGTTCTAGTTCTTACGAAATATCTACTATGTGTAATAGAAGAACTCCTTTAGTAGCTACTACTTCGAGCACTAGGTTTGTTCCTCCAGTAGGAGGAAAACTACAATCTGGCTCTACCCTTGTACAAAGGATGCCTTGTAGGCATCCAAGACTCTAAACTTATGTAAATATTTGCTATGTTATAATATTGCCTATCTTTCCAACCAAAAAAAAGTATAGTAATAATTTAACAAATTTATAAAATATAAAAAAAGAGCTTCAATAATAAATCAAGTATGCTGAAGGATTGAAGTACTATCAATTAAAAAGATTGAAACAATAAAATATTATTTTATAGTACAAGTAATAGTTATAGCAATAGTAATATAAATAGTAAAGGATACTTTTAGCACTAGAATAGTAATAACAAGTACTTACAATTATAATAGTAACAAAAATAATAAAATATACTAAAGAAAAATGACGAATACAAAAATAGTGAGACTATAAATCACAAAACTATTATAGTATACTATTATATAGATGTTAGTACTAAAAATAGTAATATAATAATAAAATAGAAAATAAAGTAGGTTGAAATACTGGTTATGAGAGATTTTTTTTTACACAATATTATATAAAAATGCTCCTAATAATAGTAACAGTTATGATAGTAGTATCTAGGAGATATCATTTTGAAGGAAAAATTAACAATAATAATAAATTCTCAAATTAGTAATACAATATTTAATCTGAAGTAGATGTGTGTCAATCCCCGGCAACGGCGCCAAAAATTTGATGAAGCTTGTGTGTATAGGATTTTCTGCTCGCACTCTGTCAAATTCTAATATAGTTTATGATATCGTCCCATAGAGATTGGACAATCTAAGCTACAGACTTGTAATATTTTGACTACTATTTGAGAGAACCAAATTGATGAAAGGTGTGTTTGGAATTATAAATTAAGACAAATTTCTTTCAAAAAGTTTATATTTAAAAAGAGTTGGGAATCGTTGAATTCACTTGATATATCATTACAATAAAATCTCAGGTTTTATACGTATTTCTCTAAAGAATAATTGCTTATTGCTAATACAATTATATTTTCACACTAAGAAATAAATAAATAATTAACTGTCACGACCCGGATTTCCCACCCTCGGGAGTCGTGATGGCGCCTACTAGTGAAAGCTAGGCAAGCCAATTATTTCAACTATTTACCTTTTTCCCATTTTTAATCCTTTAACAGTTATGAATCA
Source organism: Nicotiana attenuata (assembly GCF_001879085.1). Classification (NCBI taxonomy): domain Eukaryota; kingdom Viridiplantae; phylum Streptophyta; class Magnoliopsida; order Solanales; family Solanaceae; genus Nicotiana; species Nicotiana attenuata. Next base: position 24,358 of record NW_017677752.1, read on the forward strand.
ACATTATATAATCAGCGGAATTAAATAAGCGGAAGAACAAATTATAACCATTTAAATGTTATCAATACAATTCCTCAAACATAGACTACCCAGAACTGGTGTCACAATTTCACAGACTGTCTAGAAGTACTACAAATAAAGGTTCGAAAGATAAATACAACGCTGTCTCTGAAATACATAAAAGAAACAGAATGAAGGGATAGAAGGAGACGTCAAGGCATGCGGATGCCTGCAGAACTACCTCGGGTCTCCGAATGGACTGAAGGCAGCAACCCAAAGCTAAGGTCCGTATGCTCCAGTACCAGGATCTGCACAAAAGAGTGCAGAGTGTAGTATCAGCACAATCGACCTCATGTGCTGGTAAGTGCCTAGCCTAACCTCGGCGAAGTAGTGACGAGGCTAGGACCAGACTACCAAATAAACATGTGCAGTTAAATCATATACAGCGGAAAATAAAGGCAAAACTTTACAATTGAAGATAGGAAGGGGGAATCATGCTGCGGGGAACAACAAGTATCAATAGAAAACCAACAGTTGAATGTAGAGAAACCATAACTCAGTTATCAATAAAAATCAGGAAATCAAAGACAAGTGCACGACATCACCCTTCGTGCTTTTACTCTCGTCCTCACCATAAGATCAATATAATCGGCACGGCATCACCCTTCGTTCTTTAATACTCTCTCACAAATATCATGCACGGCATCACCCTTCGTGCTTTACACTCTTCCTCACCATAGCAACAATCACAAAGCAATTTGGGCAAGGGAATCAATAACATCACAATAAAATCAAGTAACAACAGAAAATCAGTAAATAAACGTAAAGAACACCATAACTCAATTATCAACAAGAATCAGGAAAATCAAGGACAAGTGCACGTGGCATGACCCTAAACCCGGACCCGATCGTGATGGCACCTCTCGTGAAGACAAGGCCAGCCGACACACTCCCAATTCATCTCAAAGTAATTAAAATAATAAATACTAAGTCATTTAACAAAAATAAAATCCCAAAATAAGGTAACAAAACAGTTTGCGGAATAAAACACAGCCCGACATCGGGGTGTCACCAGTCATGAGCATCTAAAATAATACTACAAGTCTGAAAGTCTACTCCACTACTACATAGCTGAAACAGAAGGAAATAGGATAGAGGGAGAAATGCACTGGGCTGCAAATCGCCGGGCAGCTACCTAGTGAATCTCTGGAAATCTGTTGGACAGCTCTCAACCCTCGCTAGCAGGACCTGTAGCGCCCGAATCTGCACACAGGGGTGCAGGGAGTAAAGTAAGTACTCCAACTTAGTGAGTAATAACAATAAATGAAGACTGAGCGATATAAAATCACGTTAAACACAACAATAAGCTATAAGAGGCAGGATAAAATCAGTAAAAACAATTAAACAGTGAAATCCCATAAGGCACCTTTTAAGCAGTTAAACAAATAAAGGAAATGCAGCTAGAAAAGGTAAACACATAAAAACCGCCCCTCGGGCACAATAACAACAGAATTAGACCCTCGGGAAATATCACAGAACAATACCAGCCCCTCGGGCTATATCTCATATCACAATGGGTACCCACGCTCACTGGGGGTGTACAGACTCCGGGAGGGGCCCCTTACGGCCCAAGCGCAATAACAAGCCATCTCGTGGCATCATCAACAGGCTCTCGGCCTCCTATCAAACACAAGCCACCTCGTAGCATACAATCTCAGGCCCTCGGCCTCATTATTATAATCAGTATATCATCGATGCGGCGTGCAGCCCGACCCAAACGTATCCTCACAACACAGGACCTCGGCCTTACTCAGTCAGAATCTCATAAGCCCCTCGGGCAACAGCAAACATGATGCTCAGCTCAAAATATCTTTTGAAAATATCATTTAAGGTGTATAAAATAGAATAACATGGCTGAGTTTTGAAAACAGTAAAATGTGGCATGACTGAGCGCTAGTATGAAGTCAAACAGTGAGGAAAATATCAGTAAAATCCCCTAAGGGTCCAAACAGTTGGCACGAAGCCAAAATATGGCATTTAGCCCAAAACATGACAATATCAAATAATTTGCTATCAAATACGTAGTAAAACAGTCATTCGGGATGGACTAAGTCACACTCCCCAACGGTACATGACCCCACACTCGTCATCTAGTGTGTGCGTCACCTCAACATAGCCTAACGCTGTGTAATCCGGGGTTTCATACCCTCAGGACAACATTTAAAATTATTACTCACCTCAATCCGGCCCAAACTCTAGCTCGCGATGCCTTTGCCTCTCGAATCGGCCTCCGGATGCTCCGGATCTACCAAAATCATAACGTAACCATCAAAATATGCTAAAGGGACAAAGCCCACTCGAAAACAACGAAATTTCCAAAATTAACCAAACCCGACCCCCGGGCCCACGTCTCGGAATTTGATAAATTTTACATCACTGGATTCCTTATCTCCCCACGAGTTCATACATATCAAAAGTTCCAAAATCCGACCACAAATGGCCACTCAAAACCTCAAGTCTAGGTCTTCAATGCTAAGCCCTAGTTTCCCCAATTCTAACCCTTAAATTCCGTTAATTTCAGCCTTAATCCGTGAATTAATACATAGGAACGAGTTTTCAGGTCCAAAATCCTTACCTCAATGAGTTCCCCTTGAAATCCTTCTTCAAATCGTCTCAAAAGCTCCAAGAACCGACTAAAAGTGGTGGAATAGTTCTAAAAATCGCGAAGGAAATAACTTATATGTTCTGGTCCAGGGATTTCGCATCTGCGACCAAATTCCCGCTTTTGCGGTACCGCATTTGCGGTCCTTGAACCGCTTCTGCGGTTTTCACTTAAGCCGCCCAACTCCGCATCTGCGATGCCTAGCCTGCACATGCGCCATCACAGGTGCGGTTCTTCTACCGCTTCTGCGGTCCTTGCCAACCTCACCATCTTCCGCTTCTGCGACTCCTATCCGCATCTGCGGGGGTCGCACCTGCGGCCTTCCAATCGCAGATGCGGTTATGACAGTAGATTCCAACTTCAGCTGCCTTTCCAAACTTCCATTCTTCCGACAACCACCCGAAATCACCCCGAGGCCCCCGGGACCTCAACCAAAAGCACCAACAAGTCTTATACTACCATTAAAACCTATACCAACCTTCAAAACACCTCAAACAA
>NW_017677753.1:0-755 GCF_001879085.1 Nicotiana attenuata
TCAGGGGTTGGAGCCCTAATGTCGGCTAAAAGGAAAAACGCTCAACTCAGGGGTTGGAGCCCTAATGTTGGCTATAGGGAAAAACTCTCAACTTAGGGGTTGGAGCCCTAATCTTGGCTAAAGGGAAAAACGCTCAACTCAGGGGTTGGAGCCCTAATGTTGGCTAAAGGGAAAAATGCTCAACTCAGGGGTTGGAGCCCTAATGTTGGCTAAAGGGAAAAACACTCAACCTAGGGGTTGGAGCCGTTATTCTTCAGTTCGATTTGGAGACTGGAATGACCTAATACTAATTGTAATTTATCTGCACCGAGATAATTTAAGGTTTGAAAATCCACCCACTGAGCTGTCCCCTCTTGTTGCTTTCATTTCTTCCTTTCCACTTCCTTTTGACTGTCTTCAGACCTTAACTAATTTCCATTTCGACCACATTTTTGGTATCTAACTTCTATTCCATTGATAGAAATGGCCAAACCATTCGCCATACAATTTAAGCAATGTTTTGACACCACCAAATAGTTAGGTGCCGACGACACCTTGTTCGCCATACTCGATATTACAGTACGATATTTTTTGGGTCACTTGAAATACTACACTGCAATTGGGCGGATACATATTACTGGTATATTACCAATTTCGTCCCCTTATTATGTTGGGTTCACGCTTCATGTTGTTCACCTAAGGCCTAATGACCTATCTTATTCTTTTTATTGTTTGATCTATCGTTGTAACGACCCGGCCAGTCGTTTCGAGAGTTA
>NW_017677753.1:5171-5517 GCF_001879085.1 Nicotiana attenuata
AGGGGTTGGAGCCCTAATGTTGGCTAAAAGGAAAAACGCTCAGCTTAGGGGTTGGAGCCCTAATGTTGGCTAAAGGGAAAAACGCTCAGCTTAGGGGTTGGATCCCTAATGTTGGCTAAAGGGAAAAGCGCTCAACTCAGGTGTTGGAGCCCTAATGTTGGCTAAAGGGAAAAACGCTCAACTCAGGGGTTGGAGCCCTAATGTTGGCTAAATGAAAAATGCTCAACTCAGGGGTTGGAGCCCTAACGTTGGCTAAAGGAAAAATGCTCAACTCAGGGGTTGGAGCCCTAATGTTGGCTAAAGGGAAAAACGCTCAACTCAGGGGTTGGAGCCCTAATGTTAGGTA
>NW_017677753.1:16841-17111 GCF_001879085.1 Nicotiana attenuata
GGAGCCCTAATGTTGGCTAAAAGGAAAAACGCTCAACTCAGGGGTTTGGAACCTTAATGTTGGCTAAAAGGAAAAACGCTCAACTCAGGGGTTGGCGCCCTAATGTTGGCTAAAGGGAAAAACGCTCAGCTCAGGGGTTGGAGCCCTAATGTTGGCTAATGGGAAAAACGATCAACTTAGGGGTTGGAGCCCTAATGTTGGCTAAAAGGAAAAACGCTCAACTTAGGGGTTGGAGCCCTAATGTTGGCTAAAAGGAAAAATGCTCAACTC
>NW_017677753.1:22045-22392 GCF_001879085.1 Nicotiana attenuata
GGGTTGGATCCCTAATGTTGGATAAAGGAAAAATGCTCAACTCAGGAGTTGGAGCCCTAATATTGGCTAAAAGGAAAAACGCTCAACTCAGGGGTTGGAGCCCTAATGTTGGCTAAAGGGAAAAAAGGTCAACTCAGGGGTTGGAGCCCTAATGTTGGCTAAAAGGAAAAATGCTCAACTCGCGGGTTGGAGCCCTAATGTTGGCTAAAGGAAAAATGCTCAACTCAGGGGTTGGAGCCCTAATGTTGGCTAAAGGGATAACGCTCAATTCAAGGGTTGGAGCCCTAATGTTGGCTAAAAGGAAAAACGCTCAACTCAGGTGTTGGAGCCCTAATGTTGGCTAAAGG
>NW_017677753.1:27196-27515 GCF_001879085.1 Nicotiana attenuata
GCTCAACTCAGGGGTTGGAGCCCTAATGTTGGCTAAAAGGAAAAACGCTAACTCAGGGGTTGGAGCCCTAATGTTGGCTAAAGGGAAAAACGCTCAGCTCAAGGGTTGGAGCCTTAATGTTGGCTAAAGGGAAAAACGCTCAACACAGGGGTTGGAGCCCTAATGTTGGCTAAGGGGAAAAGCGCTCAACTGAGGTGTTGGAGCCCTAATGTTGGATAAAGGGAAATGCGCTCAACTTAGGGGTTGGAGCCCTAATGTTGGCTAAATGAAAAATGCTCAACTCAGGGGTTGGAGCCCTAATGTTGGCTAAAGGAAAAAT
>NW_017677754.1:0-27502 GCF_001879085.1 Nicotiana attenuata
TTCTCTCGAGCTCACTGCAAAGACTAGTTTTAACAACAGCTAACTCATTTTCCAGCAAGATGTGCGACTCACTGGCTACTTCCTTCCCTTTCCCAGCACTTACATTCCTATGTTCTCTATTTAGTCGCTCAATGGTTTCCTCTAGATCAGCATATATTACTAACAGATCATCCCTTTCCTCTTCAGCAGATGCGACTTTTTCTTCTAAGGCTTGTTTCTCATTGTTAAGGCCTTCTATTGTTTCTTTCAGATCAACAACCGCTACAATTAGGTCGTCTCTTTCATTTTCCACACTGGTTATTCTTTCATTCAAGGCCTCCTTCTCTCTTTCAAGATTAGTTATGGTCTCATCTCGGTCTACTACATATACCACTAGATCATCTCTAGATTGCTCTGCCTCTCCTAGTTCTATTGTGAGGGTTTCCTTATCGTCTATAAGGCTATAATAGGCATCAATTAAGACATTTGATAAAGACCTTAGCTTATTGGAAGAATAGGAATTCAGATTTCTCCGAACATCCCGGAAGCTTACCTCATCGTCTTCATCTTCTTCATCATCATCATCATCTGACTAAGCCATCAGCGCGAACAGTGAGTCGTACTTTGGTTCTTTAGTTTCCACTGCCAACAGGGAACTATTTTCTGCATTTGATTCCCTTTCGGATTCACTTGATGAGTCTCCCCAAGCAGCAAGGGCCTGCTTAACGATATTGTCTGCAGCACTTTTTGGATTGAATCTTTTTTTGGAACCAGGTTCCTTTTTCCTGCCTTGTCAGGATTCTGCTTGTACTGCTCCTGTTTTGCAAGTGGACAGTCTTTGACAAAATGCCCTGACTTTCCACATCCGCGGCAGAGATCGTTGTTCCATGTGTTGCTTGAACTGCCCCACTTTGGTATACCACCATTTCTTCGAACGATTTTTTGAAATCTCTTAGTAAGATAGGCCATGTCACTATCTTCATCACTTGAATCACTCCTTTCAGCTTTAAGCACCAGGTTCTTCTCCTTCTTAGGCTCTCTTCTTTCATTGTCCTTCTTTCACTTCATCTCGTGCGTTTTCAGATTGCCAATCAACTCATCCATGGTCAGAGTCTTTAGATCTTTAGCTTCCGTGATGGCATTTACCTTACTTTCCTAAGACCCAGGTAGGATGCTGAGGATTTTCCTTACGAGCTTATTTATGGGAATGACATCTCCAAGTGAGTGAAGCTCATTTATGATGGAGGTGAATCTAGTGTGCATATCTTGTATAGATTCATCATCCTTCATCCTAAAGAGTTCATATTCTGTGGTGAGCATGTCAATCTTGGATTGTTTGACCTGAGTGGTTCCTTCATGAGCGGTTTGCAACGGCTCCCATATTTCCTTGGCAGTTTCACAAGCTGAGACTCTGTTGTACTCATCAGGTCCTATGCCACACATCAAGATTTTCTTAGCACGGTAGTTTTTTTCTACAGCTTTTCTGTCAATGTCGTTGTACTCTCTTCTTCCTTTTGGTACCATATGCCCTGTTTCTTCAATCTTCTTCATGGGAACATGTGGACCATCACATATAATGTCCCACAGCTCTGAATCTTCTGCCATAATGAAGTCATGCATCCTGGTCTTCCACCAGCCATAATATTGACCATTGAATCTGGAAGGTCTATAGGTTGATTGTCCTTCTTAGCTTGGTGGAGCAGCCATTGAGGATTCCTCCTAGGTGTTCGCCTGATAGGAGAAACCTGCTCTGATACCAATTGATAAGATATACGAGTCCACCAAACTCTAGAGTACCTGATCCTCGATGAGACTGATATATAGAATGCAATACCAATTGAAAGTAAAGAAGGCCAGAGATTTTCTACGTGGAAAAAATCCCACACAAGGGGATCAAAAAAACCACGACCTACACCTGTAAGATTTAAACTCACTAACTTGTAATCTACCTATTATAAGCTACTCTACAATACTCCCAATTGCAAAGGCTTTAAACTAACTTGTGATGCACCACCACAAGCCACTCTATAACTCTTCTAGTTACAGAGGATTTAACTTATGACTACTACTAGTCACAACATAAACTGTAAAGTTTACGAATTTGTTTGTTCCTAAACCAGTGTTTCTAAGAAAGCAGACTAGGAATTACAATGAAGAACAATTAACAAGATTACAACTCAACTATGGACATACATAGGACGAGATTAGAAGCTGATCCTTAGTGGAGTTGTCTTCTTGTTCTTGACACACACTGTGACTTCAATGCTAGATGAACTTTTTTATGCTTGAGAGAATATCACTGAATTCGCACCGGCAGTGTGTCTTGCACCAGGTTGTTTTATCACAAAAGATATCACAATAGGTAGTGATGTAATCTCTTGGTGTACTTCTTCTAGGTGAGAGGTGACTGTTGCACAGTCTGAGCATCCACTTCTGGGCATATGCGTTCCAGCTGGATAGTGGGCTTTGTACTTCCTGTCAGGACACACCAGCAAACCAGGTCCTAGTTGTGTACACATCAACCGACCAGGTCCTCGTTGTGTTCCTCTTCTGTAGCAACTGCCATATGATCACTTTCTTCTGTCGTGTTCCAGCTGTGTACCTGACTTGTACTTTCTGTCATAGCACCCTGAAGCACTAGGTCCCTGTTGTGTTTCTTCCTTTGCTGATTTTCCGATTTAGATTAGTTTACATGAAATGTATGTCCTGTGCGCCAGTTGCTCTATCTGGTTCTTCATGACAAGTTTGTTAGATCATCATCAAAATATAAAATACTGAAAACCCATCATATGGAGAACATTCTGTCCGCTGTTCAAAATCCAAAAAGAGTTCATCAAACTCGACCGTTTTGATGGATTCAAACTTTACTCGCTTGGAAGGACAAGATGATTTTCCTACTTGACTGCTCTGAAGATTTTTTATGTTCTTGATCCACAATTGCCTGCTGTGCTAGATCCCACTGCAGAGGATTCTGATGAAGTGAAAGCAACGAGGAAGAAACGAAAAGATGATGAACTGCTATGCCGGGGACATATTCTGAATACATTAACAGATCGTCTCTATGGTCTGTATCAAAATTTGAAGTCTCCAAGGGAAATCTGGACGGCATTGCAAAGTGCTTATGAAAACGAGAAACGAGGTATCGATAAATTTCTATCTTTAAAGTACTTCAAATTTAAAATGGTTGATACAAAGCCCATAATGGATCAGATTCATGAACTGCAAATCTTAGTTAAAAAACTAAGTGATCTTGAAGTTAAATTCCTGATGCACTTTAAATCAGTGGTATACTTTCTAAACTGCCTTCTTCTTGGAATGACTATAGAAAGAAAATCCTACATTCTTCTGAGAAATTGACTATGGAACAGTTTCGAACTCACATTCAAATTGAAAGTGAGACTCGAATTCGTGATACTTTTATGCAACCTTCAAGTTCCACAGTTAATAATGTTAGTCGGAATAATAACGGAGATGGAAACGAAAATCTGAAAGTTTCCAATAAGCCTCAATTTAAAAAGAGGAATTCTTTGAAATGTCATCATTGTGGAAAGAAAGGCCACAAGATTCTTGATTGCAGGTTTAAGAAAGCAGGAATTAACTTTAACCAATGAAATTATGGAAACTCCGGAAGATCTGAGAAAGCAAAAGCAAATACAGTTGAAAGTTCTTCACAAGGCTTGGTTGCAATGGTTTCTGTAGTACCATGTAATATGGTTACAGAATTAAACATGATTGTTGCTGTTGTTAAGAGTCAAGACTGGTGGTTGGATTCGGGTTCCACCGTTCATGTCTATTATGAGAAGAATATGTTCAAGACTTATGCAGAAGTGAAGGAACCCGAGAAGGTTCTCATGGGAAATCACATGACTGCAGATGTTGCAGGAAAAGGAAGTGTTGAGATCAATTTCACTTCTGGGCAGAAGCTAACATTGCTAAATGTGTACCATGTTCCCGACATGAAGAAGAACTTGATGTCTGCTAGTTTGTTGTCTAAGAGAGGCTTCAAGATAGTCATAGAATCTGATCATGTAATAGTATCTAAGAATGGTTTATTTGTTAGAGAGGGATACACTTCTGATGGCATGTTCAAACTTAGTATTAATGCAATAAACAATATTTCTGCTTATATTGTTGAGTACAATTCTTCTTTATGGCATGCTAGATTAGGGCATTTAAATTTTGGTTCGTTAAATTATATGTCCAAAAATGGATATATTTCTTGCAAACATGATAATGTGAAAAAAATGTGAAATATGTATACAAGCAAAAATGACTAAGAAACCTTTTCATAAAACTGAAAGATTTAGTGAATTGTTACACTTAGTACATTCAGATATATGTAAACTAAATGGAAAGTTAACCAGAGGAGGCAAAAGATATTTTATTACTTTTATAGATGATTATTCTAGATTCACATATGTTTAATTGCTTAGAACAAAAGAAGAAGCACTTCAGAAGTTTAAAGAATATAAATCTGTTGTGGAAAATTAAAAGAATGCTAAGATTAAGATTCTTCGTACTGATATAGGTGCGGAATATTTTTCCTCTGAATTTAATAAGTTTTGCGAAGAGAATGGTTTGATACATCAAACAAGTGCTCCTTATACACCACAACAAAATGTTTTGGCTGAAAGAAAAAATAGAACTTTAGTTGATATGATTAATGTTATGTTAATGAATGCACATTTACCACATAATTTATGGGGTGAAGCACTTTTAATAGCTTGTCACATATTAAATAGGGTGCCTTCAAAAAGCTTACATGTTTCACCATATGAACTTTGGAATAATAGAAAACCTAATTCAGATTATTGATGGGCTTAAGGTTTCTTAGTCTTATGTTTTGATGATCTAACAAACTTTCTGTATAGAACCAGATAAAGGACCTGATGTATGCCTGGTACAATCATTCAGCAATGGACTCAAGATAATCTGGGCAGTGTGCCTTTGGATTCACAAGAACCAGTTTAGGGACCTGATCCCTTGGTGTTTCCCAGATAGAAGTACAAGTCAGCTCTACAGCTGGAAAGCAACTGCAGAAAGTGACTGCCTGCAACTGTGCACGCTACAGTGCAGCAGTCACTTACCATTGGAACACTTCCCATTGGAAAGAGGCGTGTACCAACCAAGAATAGACATCATCCTTGGGATGTCTTTTGAAGTATAATAACATTGTGTAAGGTAACAAGTTATTTACTTGAGCATTTAGTGATATTCTCTCAAGCATTGAAGATCTGATCCAGCATTGAAGTCACAAGTGTGTCAAGGAAGACAACTCCACTACGGACCAGTTTCACTATGAGTCTATGTGTCCTTAGTTGAGTTGTAATCTTGTTTTCTGTTCTTCATTGTAACTCCTATCTTGCTTTCTTAGAAGCTTTGTTTTAGGAAACTCAAAATCATAAACCATTTGAGTTTGTGTTATGACTAGAGTTAGTCATAGGTTGAAGTCTTTGTAACTAGTGAGTGACAAAGTCGCTTGTGATAAGTGTATTACAAGTTAGAGTGATTGAAGTCTTTGTAATAGAGTCATTACAAAGTGGCTTGTAATAGTATAGTTACAAGTTAGTGAAGTTGAAATCCTACCACTGTAAGTTGTGGTTTTTGTCCCCTTGAGTTGGGATTTTTCCACATAAAAATCCTGTGTCTTGTTTACATACTGTTTCAGTAGTTAGCACTGAGGGAACTGATATAGGACTAGGTCTCTATACAGTTGGTGGACTCATATAAACTATCAATTGGTAACAGAGCAGGTTCTTTCTAAAAGGTTAACACCTAGAAAAGATCTCAATGGTTGCTCCACCTAACTTTGAGGAAGGACAATCAACCTACAGACCCCCTAGATTTAATGGTCAGTATTACGGCTGGTGGAAGACTCGTACACATGATTTTATAATGGCAGAAGACTCTGAGCTGTGGGACGTCATTTGTGATTGTCCACATGTTCCTACGAAGAAGGTTGGAGAATCTGGAGTGATGGTGCCGAAAACCAGAAAAGAATACTGCGATATTGATAGAAAAGCTGTTGAGAAGAACTTTCGTGCCAAGAAGATCTTAGTATGTGGTATAGGACCAGATTGAGTACAATAGAATCTCAGCCTATCAATCTGCCAATGAAATATGGGAAGCATTGCAAACGGCACATGAAGGAACTACTTAGGTTAAACAGTCCAAGATTGACATGCTCACCACCAAGTATGAGCTTTTCAGGATGAAAGATGATGAGTCTATACAAGATATACACACTAGATTCACATCTATCATAAATGAGCTTCATTCACTTGGAGAAATTATTCCTAGAAACAAGCTTGTGAGGAAGGTTCTCAGTATTCTACCTAGCTTTTGGGAGAGTAAGGTGAATGCCATCACTGAAGCTAAAGATTTACAAACTCTAACCATAGATGAGCTGATTGGAAATCTAAAGACATACAAGATGAAAAGAAAGAAAGACAGTGAAAGAAGAGAGCCAAAGAAGGAGAAGAACCTGGTGCTCAAGGCTGAAAACAATGACACAAGTGAAGAAGATAGTGATATGGCCCATCTCACTAAAAGATTTCAAAAGATGGTTCGAAGAAATGGTGGTATACCAAAGAGGGGCAGTTCAAGTAAACCAAGGAACTATGATATCTGTCACAAGTGCGGAAAGCCAGGGCATTTCATCAAAGACTGCCCACTTCTGAAACAGGAGCATTACAAACACAACTCTGACAAAGATGCAAAAAGGCACGGTTCCTGACAACGATTCAGCCGAAAAGTGTAGCTGACAATATTGTGAAACAAGCTCTTGCTGCATGGGAGACTCCTCCAGTGAATCAGAAGGGGAACCAGATGCAGGAAACAGTTCCATGATGGCAGTGGAAAATGAAGCAAAGGAATATGATTCATTATTTGCATTGATGGCTCAGTCCGATGATGATAAAGAGGATGACAATGATGAGGTAAATTTTAGGGATGTTCAGAGAAATCTGAAGTCCTACTCTTCTAAGAAATTGATGTTATTAGCAAATGTTCTAATTGATGCATATTATAATCTTGTTAATGATAAGGATGCCTTGACCATAGAGCTAGGAGATGTTGAACAATCTAGAGATGATTTGGTGGTCGGTGTGGTTGATTTAAAGGAGACCATAGGCAATCTTGAAAAAGAAAAAAAAGTTCTAACTGGAAAAATAAATAGTGTAGAAAATGAGAGAGATGACTTGATGGTAGTGGTTGTTGACTTAAAGGAAACTATAAACAACCTTGAGAGAGAAAAAGCAGTGCTAGCTGGAAATATTAATAGTGTAGAAAATGAAAGAGATGATCTGACGGCAGTGGTTGTTGACTTGAAGGAAACCATAGAGAACATTAGCAAAGAAAAAAAATACTCTAGCAGAGAGAATTGCAGCTACTGAGCAAGAAAGGGATGACTTTTTGGTGGTAATCACAGACCTAGAGAAAACAATTGAGGGACTCAAATCAGAACATAGGCTTGTAAGTATTAAGAAAGGGAAGAAAGTAGCTAGTGAGACACACATCAAGCTTGAAAAGGAATTAAATGATGTGAAAACTAGTCTATGTGGTGAACTCGAGAAAAAAGGCAACTTCAAGCTGAATTGGAGAAAGTAAAAATTGATCTTGAGAAATCTCTTAAGTGGACCTGGTCCTCAGATGCGGTCACTATCATATACTTCAACAATAGTGGAAACAGGCAGGGAATCGGGTTCCAAAAGAAGAAAATTCCTTACAACCCTCACAGCAAGTACGTCATTGTTCCTGATAACTGGCTTTGTACCTACTGTGGGAACAATTTGCACTTCAAAGAAAATTGCCAGGCCAGGGTCCAATCTGCTCAGAAAAACAAAGTGTTTGCTGAAAAAGTGACTACTAAAGGGGGACCAGGTACCACTCGCAAAAATTGCATCTTGCCTACATAGACTAGAAGAGCTCTTATCCACCCTTTTCCTCATTACAAGGGACCTAAACTAGTTTGGGTTCCTAAATCTAACCCATAATTTATATGTGCAGGGAACAGTAAGAGGAAGCGGACTGCGATGGATCATGGACAGTGGATGTTCAAAGCACATGACTGGAAACATCATGGATTTTCTCTCACCGAAAGCCCTACAGGGAGGGAATGTATCCCTTGGAAATGGAAAAAAGGGGGTACATTCTCGGTGTCGAAAAGGTTGGAAAGTCTCTTTCACACTCAATTGAGAACGTGTACTATGTGGATGGCCTGAAGTACAGTCTCTTGAGTGTCTCTCAAATCTGTGATAAGGGGAACAAAGTAGAGTTCTTGTCTAAAGTGTGCACAGTTACTAATCTGGTAACTGATGAAGTGGTTTTAGTAGCAAAAAGATACAAGAACATCTATGTTGCTGATTTTGAATATCTGCAAGCTGGTGATATGAGCTGCTTGAAGGCAGTTGATAATGATGCAGAACTGTGGCATAGAAGATTGGGGCATGAAAGCTTCTCACTTCTGAATAAATTGATACAGAAGGACCTGGTTCGTGGTCTGCCAAATTCAAAGTTCAAGGAGCACAGAGTGTGTGATGCATGTGCTAGAGAAAAACATGTGAAATCATCTTTTAAGCCAAAGAAGAATGTTAGCACATCAAAACCACTCGAACTCCTTCATATGGATCTGTGTGGTCCTATGAGAATACCAAGCAGAGGTGGAAAGAAGTATATATTTGTGATTGTGGACGACTATTCAAGATTCACTTGGACACTATTTCTTAGAACAAAAGATGAGACCTTCGAGGTATTTGTGGCCTTTGTCAAGAAAATCCAAGTGAAGATGGAATTGGAAGTAGTCTACATCAGATCTGACCATGGGACAGAATTCGACAACGCCAAATTTGATGAGTTTTGCAATGAAAATGGGATTAATCACAACTTCTCAGCCCCAAGGACTCCGCAGCAAAATGGTGTTGTTGAAAGAAAGAACAGAACTCTGGAAGACATGGCACGGACAATGCTTATTGACAGTGGAATTGCCAAAAATTTCTGGGCAGAGGCAATAAACACTGCGTGCTACTTGGTGAACAGGCGCATGATCAGGTCTCTCCTGAACAAAATCCTTATGAGCTACTCAATGGAAGAAAACCAAAGATAACTCATCTGAGAACCTTTGGATGCAAATGTTATGTTCTCAACAACGGGAAGGACCAGCTTGGGAAGTTTGATGCAAAAAGTGATGAAGGAATATTTCTGGGATATTCCTCTCAAAGCAAAGCCTACAAAGTCTACAACAAAAGGACACAATGTGTGGAAGAAAGTGTTCATGTGATATTTAACGAGACACCCTCTTCTATCAAGGAAGGAAACAGTGATGATCAAGACAATGAACCACTTTTGGTTCCTGGGAAATATCTGATGTTTCAAATGGCAAGGCTGATATGATGAGCCAGATGAAGGAGGCAGGTGAAGACAATGTAACCCTCTTCCACTTCTCAAAAGGAACCTGGTACTCCAATTACTACCACTGAAGTTGAAGAAAGAGTTGGAGATGCAGTAAGGCACTCCACAGGTAGCAGAATGAGGAGTGCAGGGAAATCCATCCAATTTGCCCAATTCCTCTACCAATCAAACTTTAGCCCCAAATTGGAAACACAAAAGCTCCCATCCACTTGATAATATAATCACCCCCCTTGATTCTGGAGTTCAGACAAGATCAAAAGCCAGAAATTCCCTAGCCTTCTCAGCATTTCTATCCCAAATAGAACCCAAAAATAACAAGGAAGCCTTGAAGGATGCAAACTAGATTATGGCAATGCAAGAGGAACTACATCAATTCGAAAGAAACAAGGTATGGCACCTGGTACCTAGACCCTCAGACAGAACCATCATAGAGACCAGGTAGTTATTCAGGAATAAGTTGGATGAACATGGAAATACTATAAGGAACAAAGCAAGGCTTGTTGTCCAAGGATACAATCAGGAGGAAGGGATCGATTATGATGAGACTTTTGCCCCAGTTGCTCGCATGGAAGCTATTAGGATCCTCATTGCCTTTGCATCACATATGGAATTCACCTTATTCCAAATGGATGTGAAGAGTGCCTTCCTGAATGGTTTTCTTAAGGAAAAAGTCTATGTCAAGCAACCTCCACGCTTTGAATGTCATGTACATCCTAAACATGTATTCAAATTGGATAAGGCACCGTACGGATTTAAAGAAGGCCCCTAGAGGTTTCACAAGAGGAAAGATTGACAATACATTATTTTTGAAGAAACAGGGAAGGAACCTGCTCATTGTTCAGTTTTATGTGGATGACATCATATTTGGGGCTACAACAGACTCATTATGTGAAGAATTTGCCAAACTCATAGTAAGTGAGTTTGAAATGAGTATGATGGGGGGAACTGAACTTCTTCCTGGGTCTTCAAGTGAAGAAGTCCATGAAGGGAACGTGTATCAGTCAGCAGAAATACATTAAAGAACTTCCGAAAAGGTTCGATATGGAAGCATCAAAGGTGATCGATACCCCTATTGCTATTTCTACTAAGCTATTCATGGATGATTCTAGATCACCTATAAATCAAACAATGTATCGGGGAATCATTGGATCTCTACTCTACCTTACTGCCAACAGGCCAGACATTGTGTTTAGTGTGGGATTATGTTCAAGGTTTCAATCAAATCCTAAGGAATCTCATCTGAAGGCTGCTAAGAGAATTCTGAGATATCATAAGGGCACACAGGACCTAGTTCTATATTATCCTTCATGTGACAATTTCAGCCTTATTGGTTATGCCGATGCTGATTATGCAGGTTATCTGGTGGACAGGAAAAGCACATCTGGAATGGCTCATTTCCTAGGATCATGTCTAATCTCATGGGGTACAAGGAAACAAAACTTAGCGACTCTCTCAACAGCTGAAGCAGAATATGTTGCAGTTGCCTCTTGCTGTGCTCAGTTACTGTGGATCAAGCAACAATTGGAAGACTTTGGAGTATACATTTATTGTGTACCGCTTCTCTGTGACAACACCAGTGCTCTTAACATGGCAAAGAACCCGGTTCAACACAAGAGAACCAAACACATTGATGTCAAACACCATTTTCTCAGAGACATGAGGAAAAGGGACTTATTTGTATGAGATTTTGCTGCACGGAAGATCAAATTGCAGATATCTTTACCAAAGCTCTGAGCAAGGAACACTTTGAGAGAAATAGGATGGCACTGGGGTTAATTAAACCTAATTGAGAACCTGGTTTTGCTCATATGGCTATGAAAGTCATACTCAGGTAAAACTAGCTAAAGTGTTTTCTGACCAGGCCTAACTCACATCTATACCGTTGTAGGTAAACATGCATGATGATTATAGAAACTAAAGGTACAGTGTTGAACTACGAAAGAGAGCTGCAAAATCCTTTTTCTAAAACAGGTCAGGAACCTAGTTCCTGTAACACGGGTTAGTAGTAATGTGTTTTTCTCATGCTTTTTCAAAAGACAACAAAATTAATTCAACTGCCACATCATCCGACTTTTCAGAGCCTGTATATCACGTCTTGTCTCTCAAATCCCTTCACTTCCTCTGCATGTTATATATTCCCACAAACCTACCGTCGTTTCGAAATTCTTCAGTACCCGTTCCTCTCCCCTCTCATTATTAGCCCTTCCTTCCATAAAACCCTCTCACTCCCAGCAGTTTTGAACCATTATTCCCATTGCATCTCTGTAAAAAAAATCACAACCCTCTACCACTTCTCTCACAATGGCCAACGAACAATATTCTCCCTCTCCTGCCATCAACACCACTCCCACATCTCCACCTTCCTTAGCATCACCACCAGAAACCCACTCCTCCACTATACCTGATGCTACTGTACCCACACCGATTTCCTCATCATCCCCGGTCGCCCTTACTCCTCCATCAAACCCTGCCTCACTTCCACGTGTTGCAACTTCCGACTCCCTAAAGGTTAGCCCTACTTCTCCTTCTTTTTCTGATCAAACCAAAGAACACCTAGAAAGTGCTACCCCTCAGGCGTCAGAGGTCTCTGAGGAAGATCCCGATCAGTACTTGAACTCTTCCGTTCTAGACTCAGTGGCTTCTATGGAGTCACCAGAAAAAGAAGCGGCAAAAAATATCATGGCTATCGCTGCTGAGAGTCTTACAAATGAAGGAGCCTCCCCTATGCTTGAGTCTCAGGGGGAAGAAACTCCATTCTTAGGGGATGAAGGGACTATGGTGCTTTTCGAGTCTCCGGTTCATAAACACAGTCACAGAAGAACCTGTTGGAGAACATGATTCTCCTTCAGCCGAAACAAACCAGGAGCACATCTTCTATACTAAGCCCTTGGAGTCTATTCCTCCTATTACGGTACCTTTTATCGAAGATGATGAAGATGACATGGTTCTTAGTGCCCGTTTTAAGATACGCAAACCAGTAGTTACTCCTGAGTCTTCTTCCAAGTGACCCACTACCAGGTTGCAGAAGAAAGAGGCTTTTGAGTCTGCCTTGCAGAAGAGTAGGCGGAGTATTAAGAAAAAGAAGAACAGGTTGATAAAACAGGGGGAAGTTGTGGCTGACAAAATCATTCCAGTGGTTGAGGTTGATGAAGAAGTTGTAAAGGAACCTAGTTCCTTAGTGAAAAGATCTACAAAAGTCCAAAAGTCTGTGATTGAAGCTTTCGAGAAAGCTGTAGAAAAACAAAGTGGAATCTGTGAAGAGTGGTGGTAAATCTAAGAAGGCTGTGGTTGAGAAAGATTTGTCTGAAGGTGATACTGTGGCTGTTGCAAGTAGTACAGGGAAGATGTTAAAATGTCTAGAAAACGAAAGCGGGACATTGTGGGAGGACTTGGTTCAACAAAGACCATACCAAGTGACAGTGGACTTGGGCAGGAGAGATTGAGAACTCAGAAATTCTTATGGGGTCGCATGTTTGACCCAGAAATCTCGGAGATGGCAGGTATAAGGCAAGTTCTGGAGATGGTGGAATTCCATCAATGGGGTCATTTTTTTAAAGAGGATGTGCCTAAAGTATATGAAGATGAGGTGCAAAACTTCTATGCAACTCTCTTCACTGTTGAAGGGGACCATATCTGCGTGCTGGTAAATGGAGTTGACATTGTGCTTGACGCTTCAGCATTGGGGAAAGTTCTCCAAGTTCCATGTGAAGGGATGTCCTCCGTCAAGGGTGCTTGTGGAGATAACTTTAGGAGGGCCATTGTGAAAGAGCAGGCTATCCAGCAGGGGGAACGGGTGCATAAAAAGGCACTACTTCCGGTGTATCAGCTTCTCTTTGAACTGGTCAATAAGGTTCTTTTACCTCGTGCTGAGAGGAGGTCTATAGCTTCCAAGTCTGATCTGGTCTTAATGGAGGCTCTTGATGAGTTCGCACAGATAAATCTGCCAGCAATTATGATAGAACAAATGCAAAAGGTGGCGAACTTTCAAGATGGCAATCACGGGCTTCCATACGGATTTCTCCTCACTCGGGTGTTCCAGTTTTACAAGGTACCTTTTGCCAATCCAAACCTTCTCCAAAACAACTCTGGAAGAGTGTGAGTGTGTAGAAAAGGTTAGGGGAAGGACTTCAACAATTTCTCAGCTGATAAATGCTCAGAATGCTGCTACCGAAGATATCAGAAGGTTGAAGGCTCAGAATGCCATACTGGAAACTTAGCTTAGTCAAGTTGTTGGGGCACTTGGTTCTATTAATTCTTCCCATGAAGAAGTTGCCCGCTTGACTAAGGAGAATGCTGAGCTTAGGCAACAGGTGGAGAACCTGCGGGAGAAATTGCTTGAGGTACAGATGTCTGCAAATGCCTGCATGGACCTGGTTCTCAAAACCATTGCCTCCTCCTCCAAGCCTCCCTCTTCTAGTGCCCCCTAGGATCCTCTCAGTGACCAGTTGTCTTATGTTCTGATGTTTTGTGGCTGTTGTTTTCTTTTTGTTTTTCTTGTGATGGCATGTTGGATTCCACCGTTACTGCTCCTGTTGAAACAGTCCAATTTAGTCTTTGCAAAAATTATTATCAATCAATGAAACAGCTCTTCTTTTGCTAGTACAATGCTTGTTTCCTTTTGCTTCTCTTTTCTATCATATTGTGTGCACATATGGGCCATGAGTTAGCTGTGTTAGACTTCTTTATGCTTTTTTGCCTGATTGTGCATTTTTAATGATGCCAAAAGGGGGAAGAGTTGGTTAACTTGAAAAATTGAAGCAGGTGATTAAGGGGGAAGCATAGAGTTAGGGGGAACATATGAGGATACTGGTACTTTATCTGGTTAAGTTAAACTCTATAAATAGTCATCAATTTTAAAAGTTTGTCATCATCAAAAAGGGGGAAATTGATGGGCTTAAGGTTTCTTAGTCTTATGTTTTGATGATCTAACAAACTTTCTGTATAGAACCAGATAAAGGACCTGATGCATGCCTGGTACAATCATTCAGCAATGGACTCAAGATAATCTAGGCAGTGTGCCTTTGGATTCGCAAGAACCAATTTAGGGACCTTATCCCTTGGTGTTTCCCAGACAGAAGTACAAGTCAACTCTACAGCTGGAAAGCAACTGCAGAAAGTGACTGCCTACAACTGTGCACGCTACAGTGTAGCAGTCATTTCCCATTGGGAAGAGGCGTGTACCAACCAAGAATAGACATCATCCTTGGGATGTCTTTTGAAGTATAATAACTTGGTGTAAGGCAACAAGATATTTACTTGAGAATTTAGTGATATTCTCTCAAGCATTGAAGATCTGATCCAGCATTGAAGTCACAAGTGTGTCAAGAACAAGAAGACAACTCCACTACGGACCAATTTCACTATGAGTCTATGTATGTCCTTAGTTGAGTTGTAATCTTGTTTTCTTTTCTTCATTGTAACTCTTATCTTGCTTTTTTAGAAGCTTTGTTTTAGGAAACTCAAAATCATAAACCATCTGAGTTTGTGTTATGACTAGAGTTAGTCATAGGTTGAAGTCTTTGTAACTAGTGAATGACAAAGTGGCTTGTGATAAGTGTATTACAAGTTAGAGTGATTGAAGTCTTTGTAATAGAGTCATTACAAAGTGGCTTGTAATAGTGTAGTTACAAGTTAGGGAAGTTGAAATCCTACCAGTGTAGGTCGTGGTTTTTTGCCCCCTTGAGTTGGGATTTTTCCACGTAAAAATCTTGTGTCTTATTTACATTCTTTTCAGTAGTTAGCACTGAGGGAACTGATATAGGACCACGTTTCTATACAGTTGGTGGACTCATATAAACTATCAATTATTTTAAAGTGTGGGGGTGTATATCATTCTACAGAGTTCATGATCACCAAAGAACAAAACTAGGTCCTAGAGGAATTAGAAGTATTTTTGTTGGATATGCACAAAATCCAAAGGCATATAGATTGTTGGATCTAGAATCTAATGTTATAATAGAATCTATTCATGTTGAATTTATTGAAAACAAATTTTCAGATAACACTATTGATGAGGAAATGACTGAACCAAATGAAAGTGATAATAATGCATATAGATTGTCACATTCAGAAATTACTACAAGTAAAAAGAAAAGTGACAACATACAAATAGAACCAAGAAAGAGTTAAAGAATAAGGAAAGAAAAATGTCTTGGTTCTGATTTTATCTCTTCATAGTCCTTAGTCTTTCTTGTAGAAGGAGATAGAAAAAATGTCTGTAATCAAATTCCTATCCTATTAAATGTTAAACAAGACCCGAAGACATTTCAAGAAGCTATGGCTTCTCGAGATGCTGCCTTCTGGAAAGAGGCTATTAATGATGAAATGGATTCAATAATGTCAAACAATACGTGGGTTTTAGTTGATCTTCCAAATGGATCAAAATCCATAGGTTGCAAATGGGTCTTTCGGAGGAAGTATAATACAGACGGTTCTATCCAAACCTTCAAAGCAAGATTAGTAGCAAAAAGTTTCACTCAAAAAAAAGGCATAGACCATTTTGATACTTATGCTCCTGTAGCAAGAATAACATTCATTAGAGTGCTTTTATCATTGTCTTCATATATAACTTGTATGTGCATCAAATGGATGTTAAAACGGCCTTTTTAAATGGAAACCTTAGTGAATATACAACAACCTGAAGGTTTTGTTCTTCCAGGAAATGAGAAGAAAGTATGTAAGTTGATAAAGTCTCTCTATGGTTTGAAACAAGAACCTAAACAATGGCATGAAAGGCTTGATAGTGTTGTACTATCAAATGGATTCATACATAATCATGCTGACAAATGTGTTTACTCCAAGTTCACAAAAGAATTCGGAGTTATCATTTGTCTATATGTTGACGACATGCTAATATTTGGTACAAATATGCTTGGTATTACAGAAACCAAGAAGTATCTAACTTCAGTTTTTAAGATGAAAGACATAAATGAAGTAGATACTATTCTAGGCATAAAGGTGAAAAGAGAGAACAAAAGAATGACTTTATCAAATCGCATTACATTGATAAAATCCTTGCTAAGTTTAGTCATTTAGGCATAAAAGAGTTTAATACTCCTTATGACTCCAGTATCAAGTTAACTGAAAATACTGGAAGAGCAATAGCTCAATTAGAGTATGCAAGTGCAATAGGTAGTATGATGTATGCAATGCATTGTACAAGACCTGATATAGCATTTGCTGTTTGTAAACTTTTAAGGTTTACTAGTAATCCAAGTAATGGTCATTGGAAATGTCACGACCCGAATTTCCGACCCTCGGGAATCGCGATGGCGCCTACTCGAGAAAGCTAGGCAAGCCAACCAATTAAACTATTTACCTTGTTTTCATTTTTAATCCGATAACAATTAAGAACCAACAATTAAATAACAACAGAATTTAAATAGGCGGAAGACTAAATTGCAAAGTTTTAATAATACTGCTAATGCCAATCCATAACAAATCTACCCAAGACTGGTGTCACAACTTTACAGACTGTCTAGGAGTACTACAAATAAAGGTCTGAAAGAAATAATACAACACTGTCTCTGGAAATAAATGAAGGAAACAGGAATAAAGATAGAAGGAGACAACAAGGCCTGCGGACGCCTGTAGAACTACCTCGGGTCGCCTGATGAACGCGAAACAGCAATCTCACTGCGGTCCGTAATCTAGAGCACTGGGATCTGCAAAAAAAAGTGCAGAGTGTAGTATCAGCACAACTGACCCCATGTGCTGGTAAGTGCCTAGCCTAACCCCGGCGAAGTAGTGACGAGGCTAGGACCAGACTACCAAATAAACCTGTGCAGTTAAATCATATATATATAGCAAGTAGCAATAAAGGAAACTAGCAGTTTAAGATGGGAAGGGGACATGCTGTGGGGTTATCATTTACCAACAGTAACGCAGGAGAAAAGCATAAAGAAGCAGCAGAAGGAATAAGGAAACAGTAACAATTCAATATCCACTTTTATCCTTTATTGTTGCGGCGCGCAACCCGATCCAACTCATAAAACACTATTGCGGCGTGCAACCCGATCCATATAATATTTCACTGTTGCGGCATGCAACCCGATCCATATAATATTGTTGCTGCGTGCAACCCGATCCATATAATATTGTTGCGGCGTGCAACCCGATCCATATAAATAATTCAACACCAATCACAAAGAATCCCGACAAGGGAGCAATATGGAAACAACAATATCCCGGCAAGGGAATCGACATTAAAAAGTAAATACATCCCGGCAAGGAAATCAGCTATAACCAAACTTGTCTCAATATTTATCTTCACAAAAGAGACCTCAACTAGAACCAAAACTCAACCATAAGCAATTTCCACGAACATAATCAAAATTCTTGCCCAAAACAGAGAATCAACAACTTAGGCATTTGTAAAACTTATTAAGAACACAACGATCTCAATTTAAGACTCACGGGCATGCTTGACACCAATGTATAGATACTCGTCACCATGCCTATACGTTGAACTCATCAAATAGCACATAGCAAACAGGACTCGACTCCTAATCCCTCAAGCTAAGGTTAGACCAAACACTTAGCTCGATGCCACGAACACAATTCAAGCCTCAAGTATCGCTTTACCTCTTGATTCCACCACCAATTCGCTCATATCTAGCCACAAGTTACTTAATTATATCAATAAATGCTAAATGAATCAATTCTAATGCATGGAAATAAGTTTTCTAAAGTTTTTCCCAAAAAGTCAAAAATCGACCCCAGGCCCACATGGTTAAAACCCGAGGTTCGAACCAAAACCCGATTACCATTCACCCACGAACTCAAATATATAATTTATTTTGAAATCGGACCTAAAATGGAGGTCCAAATCCCCAAAATTTGAAAAAACCTAGGTTATACCCAAAACATCCATTTTCCCCCATGAAAACCTTTGATTTTGAGTTGAAATCATGTGAAAAGATGTTAAAGATTGAAGAAAACGAGTTAGAAACAACTTACAATCGATTTGGAGAAGAAATTTTCTTTGGAAAATCGCCCAAGAGAATTTTCTTTGCGAACCCTGAAGGTTCCTGTTGACATCGCAAATGCGAAGGATATGTTGCATTTGCGACTTCTGACTTTAATGGGTGACTTCGCATTTGCGAAGGGTACCTCGCAATTGCGAGATAAAGCTGGCCTGGGGTTCTTCGCATTTGCGACAAAAACCTCACATTTGCGAACCCTATTTTCACCGCATTTGCGATGCCTGATCTCACAAATGCGAGATCAGAGGCCTGTTACAAACCTGCAACACACCAGCAATTCTCCTAAGTCAATTTTCACTCCGTGGCCTATCCAAAACTCACCCGAGCCCTCGGGGCTCCAAACGAAACATGCACACTAACCTAACAACATCATGCGGACCTGCTCGTGCAATCAAATCACCAAAATAACATCAACAACTATGAATTTAGCATCAAAATCATGAAATCGCTTAAGAACATCAAATTTTTCAATTTTCTCAAATAAGGTCCGATTCACGTCATTTCAAGTCCGTTTCTTACCAAATTTCACAAACTCAACTTAAATCACATAAAAGACCTGTACGGGCTCCGGAACCAAAATACGGGCCCGATACCATCAAATTTCAAACACATTTCATTTCCAAAAACTCATATATTTCAAGAAAATAATTTTCTTTAAAAATTTATTTCTCGAGCTTGGGACCTCGGAATTTGATGTCGGGCATACGCCCAAGTCCCATATTTTCCTACGGACCTCCCTGGATCGTCGGAACACGGATCCGGGTCCATTTGCTCAAAATATTGACTAAAGTCAACCATAATCAAATTTTAACTCTAGAAATTTCTATTTCTCATATTTTCACATAGAAGGCTTTCCGGATATAGGTGCGGACCACGCACGCAAATCGAGGTGAGGTAAAAAGAAGGTTTTTAGGCCTTGAAACACTGAATTTATTTCTAAAACAAGTGATGACCTTTTGGGTCATCACAAAAAGCAATAACTAGAGTACTTGGATATTTAAAATAAACAAAATATTTGGGCATTTGCTATAATGGTTTTTCCACTGTTTTAGAGGATATTCTGATGCAAGTTGGATTACTAGTGTTGATGATAATAAATCCACTTCAGGATGGATATTTAATTTAGGAGGTGGTGCCATTAGTTGGGCATCCAAGAAACAAACTTGTATTTCTCATTCTACTATAGAATCTGAATTCATAGCATTAGCAGTTGCTGGGAAAGAAGCAGAATGGTTGAGGAACATGTTATTAGATATAAAGTTGTGACCACAACTCATGCCAGCCATTTTTGTATTTTGTGATAGTGAGACTACCATGTGTGTGGCTCATAATAAGATATATAATGGGAAATCAAGACATATAAGCTTGAGACATTCTTATATAAGAGAATTAGTCACAAATGGGACTATAACTATTGTGTATGTGAGATTGAATAAGAATTTGGCTGATCCACTTACCAAAGCATTGACAAGAGATGTAGTACAACAAACTTGTGAAGGCATGGGGCTAAAACTCTTGAATTAAACACAAGAAACGGGAACCTAACTTTGAGTTAGTATACACTCTAACAAAATAAGTTCAATGAAGTAATAACAAGTTGCTTTGTGTTGTTTAAGCACTGATCTCCTTTAAGAGCCTTAATTCAAATATACTACATACTGTTATATGAGGAGTCAATAAGTTGTTAAATGCCTGGAATAACAGGGGCAAAATAACAAACTTTATGGTGCAAACTCTTACTCGAAGAGGTTGAGTTAAATCTTAATAAAATTAGTAAATGCTTGTAGTAACAGGGACATTGTATCTAATTTTACCTATGTGAATATCGAAGTGGTGTCGCTTCAAGCAAAATTTAAAGAGTTAATCTTGTAAGTATTCATGAAACCAGGATGAGTACAGGGCCGTAAACGTGCTAAAGCATGTACTGGGTTTCCTGAGTTACTAAAACGGTATTATGTGTGTGTTATTTTCGGTTTTGGCACAAGGAGTTGTGGTTCAAATCTTTAAAATACCAATATCTTCGTCAGAACTTTAAAGTGTTTGCACTAATGAAAAGTTCAAATCTAAACAAGATACTTTTTGGTATGCGTGATATTATAAGAAATATAACAAACTAGTAGGGGATTGAAAGAAATAGTTTGTAATGTAGTAAGGGGAATGTGGGACTTTCCCACATCGGTGGTCTAAAGTCCCTTTATGGGCTTTTTAAGTTGTTGTCCATTTTACATATTTATTTAAGAATACACACTATTAAGTGTATGTGCAAATATTTGTTTAAATACTTTAACTTGGACTTGGGGCTTGGGCTGGGCCGGTTATTAAGCTAATAATTTTATTTTTTATTTCTACAACAGAAATCTGTTTTATTTGAATTTAAAATTCAAATAAACAGACACATCTGTTAATGAAATAAAGTGTCTTTTCGGAAAAGGCCTGACTTTTGCTATAAATAAACACGAATTCCCCTACAAAGAGATTCAGAAAATCTGCAAGTATCAATTTATGGCTTGTTGTATCCTGAAGAAGATTGTTTGAATTTTCTCCAAATCTGTATACAGGCAATAACTTCTTTAAGAAAAGTCTTTCTCAAGCCTCAAGCCTTACAATATCGTTTTCAATTACTATTAATTTTTCTAAAAATTGTAATTCAAATTAAATTAAATGAATTTCTAATGTCGATTCCATGAATATTTTTTTCCTCGATTCCTTGATATTACGTAAGTACTTACGTACGTAGGAGTTGCCCTTTGCCCGTTTAATTCATTCGTCCTCTCTACATGCCAACCGCCAAACCTGCCCGATCTGCCCGAGCACTATATATAACTTAGTACGCTCTTTTTCCGCGAATTTTTAACTTTTTACCATGGCAAAACTCTCCGTCGCCGTTCTTTTCCTGTTATTTACCCTTACCCTTGCTCGTACTCCGTTAACTCAACCGGAAAATGACGCCACCCACCTCAAACTCCCTTCAGAAAATGACGTCATCCGCCCAGAACATCCCAATACTCTACCGGAATTCGGCGATTCAGCGTCTATTCTTAGCCTACCTAGAAACTCCGTTGACGAAGAGACTCACTCAGTCCATCCGATGCCGTTGACCTTAGTCAAATTCCGTCCAATCAACCGTCGATTCCGGCTCCGATCTAACCTACCGTTCCGCCTATGTCGCCACTATTTCCACCACCGGAATCATGTATCACGGCATCAGATCCCTTATGGTAATGACATGATACTCTCTTCCCGCAAAAACATTGACTTTGATAAGTTTGTATACCGTGTTGGCGTGCGTGAAATTCCGGCGGATCGGATCAATTTCCCCCACTACCATCTCAATGACGAAGTCGATGATCACAAAGAGAAGATCTCGAAGCTTCAAGACGATCGCGAGAAGTTTGGGAAAATGAAATTGAAACGTCAAAATCAATTCCGTGTCCATCGCTTTGTTGATTTTAATGATAATGAAGCTGACAAAAGATCAAAGCACTTTGATAGAATGAAATTAAGGAAGCGTTTTCATTATCGCGATGCTGCTGAAGAAGAAGAAGAAGAAAAAGCTAAGTGGCATAAGAGGGGAAATAAGAAAGGTGGATTCATGAGAAGTATTCGCAAGTTTTTTGCATCACTACTTTGATTGAAGCATCTTTATAATTTTAACTTTGCTTTTCTGCTGTATAATTGAATGCTTTTAGGAGTTATATTATGTTTTTCCTTGTGTTTTTGTTTTGTTTTGGATGATTTTGCTCCTTTGTTTGTAAATAACTCTGCATCCATGTGAGATGTAGTAGGAAATGTTCTAATTATTACTATTATTATATGAATACGTTTTGGAATATGTTGTCAATTGATTGACGGCTCAGTGCGCAAAGTATCCTGCATTCATATAGGATCTTGCACAAAGAAGTTTTGTTGTGTGCCTCACACAACCGAATGTCAGTTGTGTGAGGTTCCTTTTTGTTTCACAAATTTGTGGACCCCAATCTTACACTTCTGGGTCCACAAAACTGTGAGACAAAAAAGATGTCTCATACAACTAGTCTTAGTTGTATGAGATACAAAATAAAAAATTTCCTTCATTTAAGGTCTGGCGAAGTATTGTACCCCTAGGGGTGTAATATAGACAACTTAGGTGTAATATAGACAGCTTATCCTAATGCAAGAATTTTGTTTAGCATACTAGAATAAAATTCCTAATTTTGTTGTAACAAAGGTAATCATAAGCTTGAGTTGGCATTCAAATAGAATAATCGTTGTTGTCTCTTAACTAGCTATTGGTTGTTGTCTCTTTACTAGTTATCCTCCTGCTACATAATACAGTGTTAGTTCTGCCCCCAAGGTTTTGGTCTAATGGTAAAGAGCGCAATTTATAATGTGCGGATTAGGCGCACGTCATATGTTCGAATCATGTTACATATAAAAGCGAACCATGTCACATATAAAAGCCTGATGTGTAAGTTGAGAAGGGTATAGGGGCGGGCAGCTCCATATCCACCGAATTTGGCACCTTGCACAATTGGCTTTCGGAAATTTTTCAATTATCATAATGAGGGGATTTAGGCAGAGGCGAAGTCAGAATTTTAAAGTTGTGGGTTCTGATCTTGTCACCGAACCCTAGCTCGTTTTAGTTAGTGAGTTCGCAATTAAATATTTTTAAATATTTAATAAGTTTTTCAATACAAATACAGAGTTTAAGCAAAAGCCATTGAGTTCGTCCAAACCCATAGCTGCTACACTACCTCCGCCCCTGGATTTAGGTTCTCTTTAAAAGGATTAGATTTGCTTACTTGTTTTCGCTCCTTAGTTCAATATGAGCTGTGCAAACAAAACCACTAGAAGGTTGACGAATTCATTGAATCCTGAATCGGATGGTTATGTCATGGCTAGGGCCACCATAAGCAATGGCATATTCATCCCTCCACTCTGAAATCTTTTTGGCACTTCAATTCACTACTAAACAAAGGTATACAATGTTGTATAACGGCTTATTACATCCATTGTCAAATAACAACAATCCGGTGAAATTTTACAAGTAGGGTCTGGGGAAGGTAGTGTGTACGCAGACCTTGCCCCTACTTCGGAAGAGTAGAGAGGCTATTTCCGAAAGACCCTTAGCTCAGGAAGACGAGAAGTCCATTGTCAAAGATGTATAGGAAGTTCAAGATACTGAGTTCTCGGCCAAAATTTTACGGTATAGCCAGTTTTCGGACTGGTCAATCAAAAATAGCCAGCGTTTACCAAGTCAATAAAAAATAGCCACCGTTTTGCTACAATAGAGACCGGTCCAGCATAATATACTGGAGTTCGGTGCACTTGTGTATGAACTCCAGCATATTACTTTGCTGGCTCCAGTATAATACACTGGAGACTGGAGCACTGGTGCTCCAAACTCCAGTATATTATACTGGACCATTATACTTGCTGGAACTCCAGTATATTATGCTGGAGTTCTAGCTTGAACAGTGTTTTCGCTCAGATTTTTCTTTACATAGAAAGTGGCTAAATTTCGATACTTTTAAAATTGGGCTATTTTTGAACGACCAGTTGTAAATCTGGCTATTTTTAAAAATCACCCGAGTTCTCAACACATAACCCAAATGATAGTATTCTAGATTTAGCAAACAGCCCATGGATTGTCCAGTTTATAGCTAGGATAAAGTCCATTACAAGGTCCAACAGACCGGCCCAGAAAAGGTTAGATAATTGACTGTCCAATCCATTAACTCCTCTTTCTAGCAGTCTTGAAAGATGTATGAGAGAAAACTGCATTTATGTCAAAACTTGTTCTTGAAAGAGGAGATTTTATAGCTACTGAAAATAATGCGTTATGAGTTATGAGTATATATACGAGTTTACCTTCAATTACTTACTCTAATCTTTTTTCATTTCACCAAGTTTTTAGTGAAGTAAAGGTAATTTTGCACCCAATTGTTAATTGCTCAACTCCGGTAAAAATTGTAGTCTTGAATCCAGCTTGCGTAGGTTCCCGTGAATCCAGTAGTTTTTGCACATACTTCGTGTAAGTATTAAATCTTCCATCAAATGTCCATAAATATCTGATTGTGAACACAATTACTTAGGGTAACTTACACAAATGTCCCAAATAAATCTCAACTTACCAACCTCTAGCCATTAGTCATAGACTTACCAAAACTAGCCAACAAAAATTGAAAAACCAAATAATAGAGTTCTTTCTCTCAAAGAATCACATGCAAAGATCACCTTCCATATTTTTAAGCGTGATTAGCAACATTAGATACAAGACGGAAAGGAAATTTCATGGACGGGGTAGCAAATAAGGTGATGAAATACAAAATCTATACAATATTCCAAAAATCTAAACAAAAAAGGAACTTTTTCAATGGGTATAGTTGAAATTCATTGAAAATATATAGATAAGTCAATATACAAAATTTGAGGAAGATTGGAGGTGATTTGGACTGGTTTTGTATCAAAATTCGTAATTAAATCGAGTTCAAAAAAAGTCTTCTGCGACACATGTATCAAACATGTATCACGCATGTATCACACACACATGTATACATGGATATACATGTGATACACAATTGATACAAATATGATACATATATGATACACATATCATTTTTTTTCATGTTCGGCTTTTACTTCGAATTTTCAATTCAAACCGCCTCAAAACTTCACCAAATCATCCCAAAACTGAGATTCAAGCTCCTTAAGTTGTGCCTAATCTATTCTAATAATACCCACTCAAAACAAAGCAAAAATTTGATATTTTTTTGCTACAAATAGCTAATTGGCTAATTTGGCTAATATTAGTAATATTTTATCAATTGACCAATTTTTGTAATGAGCAACTTATAAATGGACATAGCTGGTAATTTCCCAATTACTTATTGTATATTTACTTGAGGTTGCTCCAGGAACCCATAAACTTCGAATCCTATATTCGTCTTTGATCACAAACTTGTATATATATATATATATATATATATATATATATATATATATATATATATATATATATATATATATATATNATACTGTGGCATCACCATCACCTATTTTGCACTTAGTGGATCACATTAATTCACAACAAGACTTGGGACCATCTCTTCTTCTTCTTTTTTCTTTGGATTTCTTAGACTAGTAGTCAAAGATATACACGTTAACAAAAGAAAAGGAAGAACAAAATATATTTATAATTGCGGCTTAACGTCAATAAAATGGGTAAAAATCATGGAAATAAAGGCTCAATCCCACATTCGAAAGATGTGGCGTTGTTCTTCTTCACACTTACTTTCAAAAAAAAAAAAAAATTCGTCCTTCCGTAAAATAATTTTCATCTAATATCACATGTAAGAAGTGAAATTAGTAATCTGAATAATAAGACAAATATCTTTTTATAGATTAAATTGCGCTTATGGCGTAACAATTATATTGCATCGCCAGTGGAGATAAGATAAATCTATATTGGATTTGTTGAGACATGTGATTCGAATCGAATAAAATAGATACAAATGATGTGTATAGCCAATCTCAACTAATTTGAGACTAAAAGCATAATGATGAATGATGAAAAGGAATTTAAACTTTCATTCATAAAAGATCATTCCTTTCCAAGCTAAAAATAGGGTAACATACATTATGATTTAAAAGATGCAAACTTTATTAGAATTAAGCAAAATTCCCAATAATACTGATACGTAAAACTGGTAATGAACAGCTTATAATATTCTTTGTTCATCCCATAGAGAAACAAAAGTCAGGCCAAGAGAGACTAATAGTGCTCAACTTGACAAAAGAAATCATAACTAAATAACTACACATTCTTCAAAATTAACCATTTACATTGTCAACAACATAAAATGGTCTCCCTAGATCTCAAGACAAGATTCTGAATAAGTTGAAGGTTCAAGTCACGTGAAGAGTAAGTCGATATAACTTCTAATTAGCCAAAATCGACCATATCAACTCGGGATCAAAAGAAGGCATTCTTGCAAGAGAACAATCTTCAAACTCCAATTCCATCATTGGCCTTTCGAACTGATGTGTGATACTAGTGATATAACAGTTGGGATCGTCGTTCTTGGGCCCCACGTGAGGGTCATCAAGAACAGAACAAGGCGAATTCTCACTTTTCCACAATCCATCTTCAGAAGTACTTTGAGAAATCACATCACTATTACTCCAACTCTCATTACAAACAATTGAAGAAGAACAAGAAGATGACTCCAAATCCACATTTTTTTCAACTTTTTTATCACTTTCAACTATTTTCTTGACACCCTTTTTAGCTCTCTCTCTTTTAACCTTCTGGCAAATAGCTTGAATTTTAGCATCCACAGAATTCTTCACAGCATTCATCTTTGTACTATCTCCAAACCCTAACATGCTCGTATCATCGCGAATATTTGGAAAATTTAATCGTGCATATTCGCCTCGAAGTTTATATGCAGCTCTATCATAAGCATAAGCTGCAGCCTCAGCAGTTTCATAAGTTCCAAGCCAAACTCTCATTCTATTCTGAGGTAGTCTTATTTCAGCCACCCATTTTCCCCATTGCCTTTGTCTCACTCCTCTATATAACTTTTTTTTACTTGGACAAACATAATTTCCTGAATGTAAAGAAGTATTTTGATGTGGGATTTGTGTGGAAGTTGTTGGATTTGTACCATTTGCTCTATTTTCTTCCCAAAATTTTTGTAACAAATCTTTTTGTCTAAGGTAGACTGACGAACCTAAATTGTCTGGAACTGAGGTGTAGTTGTTATTGCTATAGACGGAAGAACCTAGAGGCTCAAAAACATTTTTAGTAGCCATTTGATTATTTGATTCTTGGCAGTCAGAAAAAATTGTTCGGGACTGAGACGTAACCGTTGTTGTTTGTTGTTGTTGGCAATGAGAAAAGATTGAGTCTAATGTATTGGTACTACTTGTTAAGAGAATTTGAGATAGAGAAGATCTAATTTGAGCAGCCTCATCATAATTGTAAGACATGTTTTCTTGAATTTTGCACATGTTTCTTGAATTTTGTTCATGGTTTCTTGAACTCTATAAAACAAATTCAAGAATTAACTCCTAAGATAGACAAGTGATGTAAGTAGAAAATAGAAAACAAAAGGGGAAAAACGGGGTACTAGTAAAAAGTTGACCCT
>NW_017677755.1:0-5228 GCF_001879085.1 Nicotiana attenuata
GTGGAATGTGTGTTATGAAATGTGGCCTAGTGCCAAGTATGATGTGATAATTGTGGCCCTAAGTGCCTATGAATTGATATATGTGAGGTAAAGATTGAAATGAAATCGTGAATAAGGGTAACGTCTTGTAAGACGGCTTAGCCGATCGGGCCGTGATCAGACGCCATGTTATACACACATGGTGGTGATGTATTGATAATTGAAACTGGAAAGTGAGAATGAAATAAGGGTAACGTCGTGGAAGACGGCTTAGCCGATCGGGCCGTGATCGGACTCCGCTCAAGGAAGCGGTGGTATTGTGAATGATGATGAACATTATTAAATGCGCCAAACTAAAGTTATGGAAATTGTGTGAAAGCTATCTGATCCCTTATTTGTATTTGATGATGTGGTGATAGTTTAAAGCTTTGTTTATCCTTATGATTTCTTTATTCTTGTATGGTTGTTCTTTCTAATGAGATGGTGCTTAGTTATACATACTAGTGCTATTCGACGGCACTAACGTCCCTTTTGCCGGGGGAGCTACATCTTTAAATGGATGTATGTGTTTCCATAGCAGGCAATGTTGGTCGCAGCTAGTGATGCATCTTCCTTTCAGTGGACTTGGTGAGCCCCACTTTATTTCGGGGTCCTGTATCGTTGCTTATCGTGTACTTTGTATTTTGAGGTATAGCCGGGGCTTTGTTGCCGGCATTTCCATATTACTCTTCAGTTGTATTTAGAGGCTCCGTAGACAGGTTGTGGGTAGTGACCGGTATTGGAATTAAAATAGAAATAATGATGTTTGGAAAAGATGTATAAAACTTGTATATCTTAAATTAAGAACAAAGTTGCTAATGGAAATGAAATGGAAATCATTAAAGACTTGTTTATAGAATTTGATTAATGATGTATATTTTCTCTTTATTCAAAGATTAGGTAGTATGTATGAAACCTATCAGGCTTGCTCAGTCGGGTTTACTCGGTTGAGCGCCGGTCGCGCTCCTCGGATTTTGGGGCGTGACAAACTTGGTATCAGAGCCTAAGGTTTTAAAGTGTCCTAGGATGTCTCGGAGCCGTGTCTAGTAGAGTCCTTCTTATCGGTGTGTAGTCGACCACATCTATAAGTTGGAGGCTATTTGGACATTTAGGAATTTCACCCTTCTTTGATACTCCATCTGTGGGTCATCACTTCTTGCTCACTTTGCTGCAACCGGGCATCAGGCTTGCCTGCTTCGGCGGCCTTTGCCTCCAACACCGGGAGGCATGCATCAAGTCGATTCTTTTAGGCCAACAACTGATCCCATTCGGAGACAAGTCCTTCTTTATTAAGAATCAATCTCTGAAGACCTCGAAAGAAAGGAAGTTGTCCTGCAAAAAGTATATTGAAGTTAGAAACCCCATTACAACAGATATGTAAAACACAAGCAATAAGAGAGCAAGTACGATACCGCTGCCGCATTATGCATTTCATTATTTAACAGGCACTTCCTTAAAAGAGAGTGTATTTTCTTCTTATCCTTCTCTGAATCCAATGACTTTAGGTAGTTGGCAAGCTCCACCGACTTGGATAGTAGATGGCACCCCTTCGAAACCGAAAAAGTGGCACCACTCCTCCCTCGTGGATCTGGAGAAGGGGGTGAATAATTGTACCCCAAATTCTTGTGGTCAGTAGACTGGGAAGGAGAATAGCAATAAGGGTCGAAAAGAGAGAATTTCCATCCTCTACTATCTCTATTTCATCCTAAAGTTCTCGGACCTCACCTACGGTTAGGGTTTTAAGCTTTCCCGGTTGAGCATTCTGGTGATCTAATGAAGATTGTTGTCTGCTTTGAAGGGAAGCCTTTTCATCACTCGCTTCCCCGTCTTCTTCAATGAGCACTGTGGCTGCGGCCGGCTCGGTTATGGCCTTATTTATTTTCTTATTTTTATCTCCAGCCGAGGAAGAGCGTCGCCTTTTTGGTTGCTTGTTCTGGCTGGGGACTCCAAGAATAAGCACCCCCACTGGAAGCAGATCTGAGGGTACCACTTTGAGCGAGAGCACTTTGTAACAATCTCGTAGCTTCCGCGGGGTCAGCCAAAACTTCAACCTCGGGGCAGGTGACAAAGCCATGCGGGAGTCCTGAATCAAGCAAAAGATATATTTAGCAAATTTACTTGTGTACATACGGAGGCAGAAGTAAGAAGGACTTAGTTTACCGTTGTTCTTGGCCTTCCACCCATATTTGGGGGCCATCTTCTTCCATTGATGGGTTTTTGGTGTTGTAATATCCAGAATCTTTTGAACCCACTTGTCCAGTCCATGAACCAATGGTGGTGTCCACTGAGCAACTGAAACAACGGAGACAAAAAGGTCAAAATGACGAGGAACAGTCTTTTTTACGAAGGAAAGAGATGAAAATATTACAAACTTATGTGAACGATTCCATAATTCAGGAAAAGATGGAGTTGCGCCCGGGATAATATCCCTAGTAACAATGATGACAAACCGCTCCATCGATCCACGATCACTATTATCATCCACGCTGGTGAGAAGGGCGTGGTGGCCACATTACTGAAATTTATTACTCTCCCACGGAAGATTTTGGGGGAGTAGAGGTTCATCATCTGTGCCAGGGTTAGGGTTTTTCCCAGTCTACGTGCACAACTGGCGTAGACAAGCTACCGCTCGCCATATAGAAGGGCCTACTTGTGCCAAGCAGACATGGTACCGATGGCAGAACTCCAAGATCACGGGGTCGAGCCCTTCGCTCAAAGAAAAGGGACCCAAGTAAAGGGGTACGTATAGACATACGTAAAACCTTCCTTGGTGAAGGTAACCCGCTTTATCATATCCAGAGCAAGGATGTTAAGGTCTGGGCAGTTTCAGTCTTCCTTCACAGTAGGAATACTGGAAGGGTGAATGGAGGAGGGGTACCTGCTAATGGCCCAAGTCCGTGAAGACGCAGAGGGGAGCTTCTTTGGAAATCATTAACGATACTCAAGTGTTTGGGTATAATGGTGCTCACCATGGGAGGATCAACATCAATATTGTTGATAACCAATTTTTCCCTATAATATTTTTGAAATGCATATATGCTTTTAAAACTACGCATTAGCATCAATTGGTATTTTTCCACAATTTTTACATTTTTAAATTAATTTATCTCAGTATTTTATTCATACAAATACTTACAAATTGCATCACAAATGTTTTAAAACATTTGTTGATATAATATTATTATTTATGGTCCTATTAAATCCAAACTATTTCATAAATGGCCAAATTGGCACCTTTTGGTTATAATTGCAATAACTTTGCAATTATAGCCCATGCGTACATTTCTGGTATTATTTTACAAGAAACTAGTCCCCCGTATTTTTAAATACTAAATAACTATTTTTTAAACATTCCCATGCATGAAAAATCATTTTTACAATTAGTAATTATTTTGCAAATTATTTTTAATCAATTGTTTGGGGTATTTAACAAATAGCCTCTTTTATTTCAATTTTTACCTAAAATATACCAGCCCAAAACCCCCCTTTATATTAAACCAAAACCAGCCCAAAACCCCCTTTATATTAAACCAAAACCAGCCCAAAACCCTTTAGGCCCAATCCGTATTCACCCGACCCAAACCCCTTGGCTAATCCTGGCCGTTGATCACTTTGATCAAACGGTCAGGATATTTCCTACCATAATTAAACCTACCTACACCCCCCAAACCCTAATCATTCTCCCACCAGACCCCGCCATCACCTGTTCCCTCATCTCTCAAATGCTCTCTAACTCTAACCCTAATTCACCCTCGCCGTCACTCGCCTACTGCCCTCCTAAGGTGGTTCTTCACCACCTCAGGCGTCTAATAGCCTCCTGCTTGCTATGGTATCTCCATTTCTTGGATCCTTGAGGAGATTCTCAAGGGACCTAGGCGGTCTGTTTACACCTTGGGGTTTTCTTGCCTATTTCAGGCCATTCGACTCGACCTTGAGTAAGATCTTTCTCATTTTTTATCCGTGTACTCCTAAGTCTATGTTCTCATATATCTTTTACTTCTAAAAAACCCTAATTTTATCTTTGATCTTCTCAGATCTATACAGATCTGAGACAGATTGAACGTACTGATCGTGGCCGTCTCAACACTACACAATGGTAGGAAGAGTGGGTAGCAATAACTAATACCCGAATAGTGGATCGGGGTCGAAATTCCACAGGAAGCTAGTAAAGGAGTTAGAATATCTGCCTAGCCTAGAGTTGCGGTTGTGCTTCTAATGTCGCTTCACACATTTTTGGGGTTTTCTTTTTAAAACTACTATTGTAAAACTAATGATTTAAACTAAATTATGCTAGGAGAATATTGCTAAGTTGTGCTTAATATAGGAAAAAGGCACTAGGGTCGTGACACTACCTAGGTGGCTAGCTAACGGGTAGAAGCTACTAAGGGGAGATTGATAAATCTGGGTTTATTGCTATAACCGTTGCACAATTGCACTCATTCTCACACCTCTCGGTAGAGAGAATGATTTTGCCCAATTGACTCTCTCGAGACCAATTAGGTAGGCCAATTTGACCGAGAAACTAGGGCTCAAGTAGGGTAGTTACTCTTTCGAGGTTTAACCCGTTAATTGGGATTACCATTCTCATGGGTCCATCCCAATTCCTTGTTAGGTCAACTTTTAGGGTCATATGACTCTCTTTCTCAAGAAGAGTTAGACCCACTAAGCTTGAATTCATATTTGCAACCACAAATTCTAGATTGAAACACAAAGTTAACCCAAATAACAAATACCCAATCTCAATCTCACCCTAGAATGCAACACCCATTAACTACCCACACTAGGGTTGAGTCATAACCCTAGCTAAGGGGTTTAGCTAGACATAATTAGTGAAGAAACAGAAGAAATAGATGATGAAAATAACATAATGATTGATTACTAATTAGAAATTATGATATTGAAGAGGAAAATTGCCAAAATAGGCTACAAAATACGTCTCACGAGCGCAGCTCTTGTTCAGAATCTAAAACTTGACCTAAAAATGATAAAAAGATCTATTTATACTGAGCTGGAAAATCTGGACAAAAATACCCCTGCGGGGTCAGCGCGGACCGCGCAAAAAGGTAGCGCGGCCGCGTAGGCTCTTTGAACTCTCAAATCTCATCTCTGAAGTCGGGGGGCCGCGGACCGCGCAAAAATGTAGCGCGGCCACGGCAGAGGGTCGGCGCGGACCGCGCAGGAATGGGGCGCGGCCGCATAGCTTGACTTGG
>NW_017677755.1:6277-16989 GCF_001879085.1 Nicotiana attenuata
ACTTTTGTTTTTCTTGACCCCTTTTTATTCTTTTTCACCTTGTTCTTTCTTTTTGTCTTTTTCTTTTTCTCTTTTTCATTGCCTTGCCTTTTCTTTTTGCTTTAGTACCTTTTTCCCTTTTTGTTTTCCTTCTTGTCTCTCCCTCCAGACGTTGACTTTGTCATTGCTCAAGGGAAGTGTGGGTGCCAAGAGAGGGTAAAAACGGGTATAGGCTTGTAACATTGGTTCATGAAAGAAGAAGGTATAAGGCTCAAAGGGTTAACTAGAGATCAATTTATTGGTAGGCCATGGAATTGTTCATTTTACAATTGGATCAAGGAGAGCATATAGTCACTTCTCAAGTCAAACTTCACCTATGATTTCGCCTCAACAAACACTCGGGGCAAGTTCTAGACCATTGGCTTGGGACTTGGACTCAAAATTCTATTCCTCACCACACATGCTAGGGGATTGCTAAAGATATCGAGTTGAGGGCCCACAACGACCTTAGTCACGATTTAAGCGCAGAATGGTCCAAAAAGAGACCACATGATGATTGTTTGGTCAACACAAGAGTCTCAAGGCCACTACTTTCACCATCCTAAACACAACATTATGTCTTTGATCATGGGATCAAAGGCAAATGTGTTAGGCCCAAGTGAATCTTTGCCTGAGGTACCCTTAACTACGAAATATCAAAAACAAAAGAAAAATCAAAGAAACAGACTCAAACCCTTAAGAAGGTAGTCACTCCATCTATCATCGGGAAGAGCCACCCGGTTCACACTATACTCTACCCTTGGAAAGAACCGCTGCATTAAGAAAACCAAGGGTTTATTGATAACACCAAAAACAAAACGAAAGGCTACGAGCCTATCTACTAAGCTAAAAACGAATTTTTTTTGCGAAAATAGAAAAATCGAATGAATATGTACACTAGGGGAGTAGAATATACAATGAGGGATGAATATCTACCAAAAGTACTTTATATACAGACCAAAAAAGAATAAAAATACGAGAAGAGTAGCTAAAATGTGAATTTATATACAGACCAACTAGAAATAGAAAAAGACATAAAGTAAGAATCTAATATATACAATCATCCAGATAATCCAAAAAGGTAGGGCACACCCCCACGAATAAGAGCTGGCATTGTCCCCAATGCCAACTACACAAATAAGCACAAAATAAGATCAAAGGATATAGAAGGGGCTCCCTAAGCCTGATCCGTCTGCATGGGCTCCTCAGTGGTCCCCTGGTCCTCTGTACTGGCGGGAACCTCAGACTGGTTCCCGGCTTGCTGCTGCTCTGCTGCAGGGGCCGGGTCATGGACCGGCTCAACATCTGGTGCAACACTGGAGGGACCCTCCTGAACCTGTGCTAAATCAATCACTACACCCTCAGTGCTAGGAAGCTTCCTCTTCTTTCTTGGGTGCCTAGGCTCCTCCTCCTGCTGTGGCTGAGATGCTGCTGGGTCTAGGGCTGAATCCCCAAATAGCAAGTCTAATGGCATCTGGTCTGCCAATAGCTTGTCTACGTCAGCTTGAAGCTTCTTCACTGACTCCCTCGACGCCCTTGACTTTCTCATCTTCTTATGTTCCTTGGCAAGCTCCTTCAAAGCCTTACCATGCGAATCTACCGCCTTAGTCAAGGTGGCCTGAGTCTCTAAAGTCTTCTCCTGGTTGGCCAAGAGCTTCTTCAATGTCTCCTCAATAGAATGAGGAATCTGAACAGTGGCTGGTGCTGATTGGGCCTCAACTGTAGTAGCCAAGGTGGACAACTTGGATGTCGCAGCTGACATCCAGTTGTTCAGACTGGCTAAAGACTGATTGAGCTGGTGGGCAGTGAACCGATGAGCCTTTGATGAAGGGACTGCCGGGTCAACTGAAGTAGAAGGACCTGGGGTAAGGGCTCACTGGTGGAAGTAGCAGGGATGGAGGACGGTCCAGTAGAAGGCTCTACCGCAACTGGCTCCTCAGACTGGCCAGTTGGGCAGAGGTGGGTGGCTGGTATTTCTTTGACTTTGGGTTGTCCGAACCCAACTGGCTATACCATGAGTAGGGGGCCACCGGCTTGGTTGTGACATCAAATCGTTTCTTCTTGACCTTCAGATCCCTAAAGTACAGAGACAGGGTGTTGGGGAAGGGGTAATTTGTGGTCGTCTCCTGTCCCACAGCAGAAATCACCCTCAAGATGATATTACCAACATTGGTAGGAAAACCGGCCATGATGGATGCCACAAGAACAGCCCGGGCAAGAGGAATTGTGTGATCATGGGTGGAAGGATCAAGTCTACTACAAACAAACGTCAACCAACCCTTAGCTTCAAAACTGAAGGTGTTCCGCAGAATCTTCTCCCCTGCTTTCAACCATTTTAGAACAGTGCCTGGGGCTGCCAAGTATTCGGCCAACCAAGGACGTACCTCCTCACCCATTGCTAGCTTAGCTAAGTACTGTGTCTCATCCTCCTCCTTGAACCCCAAATAGTCATTCAAGGACTTCCCATCAAACACCACCATTTTGTCTCTCACCTTCGTCACCTTAGTATCTTTGACTATGTGAGAAACATTGCAATAAAATTCTTTCACCATATGTTCATTGGCATCAATACATTTCTCCTTGAAGAAGTCCCAGCCATATCTAGTTCGGAATTCCTTTTGCACGTTCGGGTTGTGGGGTAGAAGGTCTTTGTCAATGAATGTTCTCTCCGGAATCAGTTTTCTCAGGGGCCACCACTCTCTGAATTTATGGAATGCCAACTCACTCACAAATCTGTCTGCCCATGTTTCAGGTTTTCTGGTTCGTTCAATTCCCCCGACTTGAGGCTCACCTCCCTCACCGTATCCTGCACTCTCCCCAGATAATGAAGTTGTGGGGGAGGTGGAGTATTGTTCACCACTGCCTGCTACGGACTCATCAGACGAATCCGAGACTATGTTGACTGGTCTTTTGGATGAGGGTGAAGGTGGAGGAGTGTCATGTAATTGGAGTGGGTCAATGATGTGAGTGGGGGCAGACTCTGAGGTTATGCTCCTGGATGGTGCATACTCACTCCCCGAAGAATGAGAGGCATCTCTATCAGCAGCCCATATCAGCTTACGGGTCTTTTTAATGTTTTCCCGAGCCTGGGGAGTGAGTTTAGCTATTCTCTTTCCCTTACCCCCTCGGGAGGCACCACCTCTCCCGGGTTGTTGTGTTTGTTTACCGCCTCGTTTTATAACCATGATCTGCAAAAAATACACGTCTAACATTGTTAGTTTAAGCAAATACAGTGGAATAGATGAATAACCCAAGAGGAAAGCACAGTTAATTTGCAGAATACAGAAGCAGGACACAGGGGCGCGGAGCGCGCA
This sequence comes from Nicotiana attenuata, assembly GCF_001879085.1. NCBI lineage: Eukaryota > Viridiplantae > Streptophyta > Magnoliopsida > Solanales > Solanaceae > Nicotiana > Nicotiana attenuata. The sequence goes on from NW_017677755.1 coordinate 9,610, forward strand.
CAACAGTCACGCAGTCGCGCTGGGGCAGCGCGGACCGAGTAGAACTGGAGCGCGGACCGCGCTGGGCATATGCCCCCAATGAGACCTCTCTGAATCTCCCAACGCGGTCCGCACTGATATGGACCGCGGCCACGTTGGGTCAGCGCGAACCGCGCAAGAATGCGACGCGGCCGTGCCGGTAACAAGTTAAGCACACAGATAAATGGACGCGGACCGCGCAGAAAGGCCGCGCGGCCGCGCTGGGCCATGGATTTTTATCTGAGTTAGGGTTTAACACATTAGTCCATTTTTGATCAATTTTGGGTCGTAGTTGTCCCTACTCAATTACTCATATAGAAATTCATGCCCAGTGTTCAAAACAAACACAAAAACCTAATCATTAAACCTAAGAAAAATGTGAAGAAAGAAGAAGCTATACTACTGGGAAGCAAACAAAATAATTAAAAATTAAGACTAATGAATGAAATATGCAAGAAATGTTACCAGGAATTATGAAGATTCAAACGACTTGATGCAAAGGTCTCAGATGAACAGTAAAAATTAGGCTCAGGAAGTTAGAGTGCGAAAAGGGTAAAATGAGGCCTTGGGTCTCTATTTATAGAAAACCGTGGGACCCGTCACTTACCTACCAACGCAGCCGCGCAAAATGGCCGCGGACCGCGCTGGGTTTAAGTCCAGCACACTTGAACCTAGTTTCCCACGCGGACCGCACTGTTATGTAGCGCGGCCGCGCGGGTAACTTCAGAGACTTACACCCCCTAGCACAAGCCAGCGCAGACCGCACTGATTTGTAGCGCGGTCGCATTGGCAAACTTCAGAGACCTGACTTTTTGTGCTTTTGTTTTGCACTGCGTCAACATTATCCCTGCAACATCTCACAAACCATTAGCCCATAAATCCTAGTATACAAAGAAAATCAAAGATATAGAAAAAGACATGGGTTGCCTCCCAAGAAGCGCCTGATTTAACGTCGCGGCACGACGCATGTTACCATCTCATCATTTCAAATGAAGGAGTGCCACCACGTGGCTGTCATCAATCTTCCCCAAGTAATGCTTCACACGATGCCCATTGACCCGGAATACTTCACCATTTTTGTTTTTGAGATCAAGAGCACCAAAAGGAGTCACAAATACCACAAAGGGCCACTCCACTTAGACTTGAGCTTGCCCGGAAATAACCTCAACCGGGAGTTGAAAAGAAGAACCATATCACCAACTTTGAATTCCTTTTCCCGAGCATATTTGTCGTGAAGGTACTTCATCTTGTCCTTATACAAGGACGAGATGGAGTAGGCATGAAATCTAAACTCATCAAGTTCATTCAATTGCTCCACACGGAGATTGGCTGCAACATCCCATTCCAAGTTCAACTTTCTCAACGCCCACATAGCCTTGTGTTCTAATTCCACCGGAAGATGGCAAGCCTTACCAAACACCAACCGATACGGAGACATACCAATTGGAGTCTTGTAAGCCGTCCGATAAGCCCAAAGAGCATCATCCAATTTCTTCGACCAATCGGTCCTATTAGCATTCACCGTTTTGGACAAAATACTCTTTATTTCCCGATTTGAGACTTCCACTTGACCGCTAGCTTGCGGATGATAGGGGGTGGTCACTTTGTGGTTAACTCCATACTTAGCAAGCAATGAGTCGAAAGCCTTGTTGCAAAAATGGGACCCCCCATCACTAATAATGGCCCGAGGAGTACCAAACCTCGTGAAGATACTCTTTTTCAAGAATGCTACAACACTTCGGGCTTCATTGTTGGGTAAAGCCACGGCTTCCACCCATTTTGAGACATAATCCACCGCCACAAGAATATAAGTGTTACCACAAGAGCTCACGAACGGACCCATGAAATCGATGCCCCAAACATCAAAAATATCCACCTCGAGAATTGTATTGAGGGGCATCTCATCTTTCTTTGAGATATCGCCGGCTCTTTGACATGCATCACATCTCTTCACCAAGTCACTAGCATCCTTGAACAATGTCGGCCAATAGAATCCGCAACTCAAAACTTTTGAGGTCGTCCTCACCCCCCCATGATGGCCACCATAGGGAGAAGAGTGACAAGCCTCCAATATGTTCATTTGTTCACTTTCTGGTACACATCTTCTTATCACCCCATCCGTGCAAATTTTAAACAGATACGGATCATCCCAATAGAAATCCAAGCTATCCCGCTTGAGTTTCTTCCTTTGGTTGGAAGAGAGCTCACACGGGACATTACCAGTCACAATAAAGTTGGCGATGTCCGCGAACCATGGCATATCACACATAGAAACGGAAAGAAGCTGCTCGTCGGGGAATGTATCATTTATCTCAACACCGTCTCATGGTCTCCGCTCTTCCTCCAACCGGGACAAATGGTCCGCAACTTGATTCTCGCTTCCCTTTCTATCCACAATCTCTAAGTCAAATTCCTGAAGGAGTAGCACCCACCTAATCAGTCTTGCTTTCGAATCCTTCTTAGTCATCAAATACCGGAGGGCTGCATGGTCCGTGTGTATGATCACCTTTTCCCCCATAAGATAAGGTCGAAACTTCTCCATCGCGAACACAATAGCCAATAGCTCTTTTTCCGTCACTGTGTAGTTTCTTTGGGCCTCATTCATTGTTTTGCTAGCATAATAAACAAGATGGAACATCTTGTTGATCCGTTGACCTAACACCGCACCTACCGCTACATCACTCGCATCGCACATAAGTTCAAAAGGCAAATCCCACTTAGGTGCGGTGATGATAGGAGTTGTGGTCAACTTGTGTTTCAATAGCTCAAAAGACTCCATGCACTTCTCATCAAAGATAAACATGACATCCTTCTCTAACAATTAGCAAAGCGGGTTCACAATTTTTGAAAAATCTTTAATGAATAGTCGGTAGAACCCGGCATGACCAAGAAAGCTCCTCACCCCTTTGACAGAAGTAGGGGTGGGAGCCTTGAGATAACCTCGATTTTTGCCTTATCAACTTCAATTCATTGCCTTGAGATTTTGTGACCCAATACAATACCCTCTTGCACCATAAAGTGACATTTTTCCCAGTTGAGCACAAGGTTGGTTTCTTCACATCTTGTTAATACCCTATCCAAGTTCACCAAACATTCCTCAAATGAAGCCCCCACCACGCTTAAATCGTCCATGAAGACCTCCAAGATATCCTCCACCATATCGTTGAAAATTGCCATAATACACCTTTGGAAGGTCGCCGGGGCATTGCACAGTCCAAATGGCAATCTCGAGAAAGCGAACGTGCCATAAGGACATGTAAAGGTTATCTTCTCCTGATCCTCCGGGGCAATGAGAATTTGATTGTACCCCGAGTAGCCATCTAGAAAACAATAAAAGGACCCGGCCCGCAAGACGATCGAGCATTTGGTCCAAGAATGGTAGTGGGAAATGATCTTTTCTTGTCACCTTATTCAGCTTTCTATAGTCCATACACACTCTCCAACCCGTAACTGTCCGAGTAGGAATCAACTCATTGTTGGCATTGGTCACTACCGTCATTCCACCCTTCTTTGGCACACATTGGACCGGAGAGGTCCATGAACTATCCGAGATCCGGGTATACCACACCGGCGTCTAACCACTTGATAACCTCCTTCTTTACCACTTCTTGCATCGCCTCATTTAATCTTCTTTGATGTTCAAGAGAGGGCCTTGCATCCTCCTCCAAAATGATCTTGTGCATGCAAAATGCGGGGCTTATCCCCCGAATGTCGGCCAATGTCCATCCAATCGCCTTTTTGCGCTTTTGAAGAACCGCCAAAGTGGCGTCAACCTGCATGTTAGTTAGGCACGAGGAAAGAATAACAGGTAAAGTAGAATTTGAACCCAAAAAACTCATACCTGAGGTGTGGAGGAAGTGGCTTCAACTCCAACACCGGTGGCTCCTCAATTGATGGCTTGGTTGGCGGAGTTTTGCGATTCTCAAGATCCAAAGATAGCTTCCTAGGCTCATATGAATATGAACCCATTCCATGCAATGCATTCACGCACTCCACTCTACCTGCATCATCATTGACATCCATGTTAAGAAGCACGGCTTCAAGAGGATCTTCAACATTAATCAAGGCACTTGTGTCATCCACTATCACCGCTGTGACAATGTCTACAAGTGAACATACTTCCGTGCTGTTGGGTTGCCTCATTGATTTGCACACATGAAATACCACCTTCTCATCACCCATACGGAATGTTAACTCCCCTGCTTCCACATCAACCAATGCCTTCCCCGTAGCTAGGAAAGGTCTTCCAAGAATAATAGGCACTTCGAAATCCACTTCACAGTCCAATATGACAAAGTCGGCCGGCAATATGAATTTGTCCACCCGGACAAGCACATCGTCAATTATACCTAAAGGCCTCTTCATCGACCGGTCCGCCATTTGAAGTCTCATTGAGGTTGGCCTAGGTTGCCCAATTCCCAAAGTCTTGAAGACTGAGTACGGCATCAAATTAATGCTAGCCCCCAAGTCACATAGGGCCTTAGCAAACTCCGCACTCCCGATAGTGCAAGGAATAGTAAAAGCTCCAGGGTCTTCTAGTTTCGGGGCCATAGAATGCACAATCGCACTAACTTGGTGCGTCATCTTTATTGTTTCACACTCCATAGAATGCTTCTTGGTGACTAAATCCTTCATAAATTTTGCGTACCCAGGCATTTGTTCGAGTGCCTCCACTAAAGGAACATTGATTGTGAGGCTTTTCATCATGTCTATGAATTTCTTGAACTGATTGTCATTCTTTTGCTTTGCTAACCGCTGAGGATATGGTGGAGGTGGTCTAGGCACGGGTGCCTTAGCCTTGGGCACCGCCGGCTCGGGTATATCAATAATGTGTTCCCTAGACGGGTTCACGGCATCTTGAGTCTCTACCCCGGCCTCATCATCAATATCAATCCGCACATCATTTGTCACTATTGGTTCAACCACATTGTCAACATTCAAAGGCACATCATCATCATGCGACTCAACTTCATTCACAACCCGATTCTCATCTGAGGCATGCACACCGCCTCTTCCACTCTTAGTTGTAACTGCCATCACATGATTGTTACCCCCCTTCGGGTTCACTACCGTGTCACTTGGTAGTGCACCCTTAGGTCGGGTATTTAAAGCTTGAGAAATTTGTCTTATTTGCACCTCTTGGTTCCGGATGGATGTGTTATGTGAAGCCAATTGTGCGTCAGAATCTTGGTTCTTTTTCATCATCTGCTCGAACATCATCTCTATCCGTCCCATATCACTCCCGGAAGAACTAGGCGCTTGCAACTGAAAGGGGGTGGATTGTTTGGTTGTTGGAACATGGGGGGCCTTTGAAAGCCTTGCCCCCTACCACCATTATTCCACCCTCCTTGATTGCTATTGTTGTTGCTCCAATTGTTGTTGTTCCCGTTCCAATTGCCTTGGTTGTTACCTTGATTACCCCAATTGTTGTTCTGATTGTTATTGTTCCAATTGTTACCACCTTGTTGTTGATTATTGTTATTCCAATTTCCGCCTCCTTGTTGATTGCCCCAATTGCCTTGGGGGCACCATTGTTGATTCCCTTGATTTCCTCTATTTCCTTGGTAGTTATTGACATATTGGCATTCCTCACTTTGATCATCATAACACTCGTTCGAATAACCACCACCATCATTGTTGTTGTCAAACTGCTCACAATTACCTTGTTGTTGTTGTTGCCCCCTTTGCCTCCTTTTCAACATAGACACATTCTCCATTGCATTGACTTGGCGCGGGCTTTGAACTTGTTGAAATTGCGCCTTCGCCAACTGATTCATTGTTGTTGTAAGTTCGGCAATAGCTTGGCCATGGTCATTCAACTCCTTGTGCAAATGGATGACCGTGGGGTCACCTTGAGGTACATTCGCTTGGCTTTGCCATGCCGAAGAGGTTTCGGCCATTTCATCAAGTACGTCACATGCCTCTTGGTAAGAAAGTTTCATAAAGTTCCCACCGGCCAATTGGTTCACAATGCACTGATTAGTGGTGCTGATGCCCCTATGGAAAGTTTGCTGGATCATCGCCTCAGTCATGTCGTTGTTAGGGCACTCCTTCACCATTGTTCTATATCGCTCCCAGATCTCGTGCAGGTTCCGTTGGCATTTGCTTGAATGCTAGAATTTCGTCCCGAAGAGCCGCTATATGACTTGGAGAAAAGAACTTGGCAATAAATTTGTCCGCCAATTCATCCCATGTGTGATAGAATGATTTGTAGCCTTTCTAACCAGTCCAACGCTTTGCCCCGAAGAGAAAACGGGAAAAGCCTCAATCTCAACGCATCCTCTGACACGTTTGTTTGCTGCCCTAGCAAGTATCTACGAACCCCTTCAAGTGCTTGTATGCATTTTGGTCGGAGGCGCCCGTAAAATATCCCCTTTGCTCGAGCAAGGTCAACATGACATTGTGATTTGAAAGTTCCCCGCCCGGATTCGGGGAGGAACGATGTCACTCACGTACCCTTGATTTGGAAGAACTCTTGGGACTGCTCTTGGTGGTGGCTGAGGAGGGTCTGGAATAGGATTGTTGTCATTTGCGTTGGCCGGACGGCCTCTACGTGGAACTTGAGGTGGTATAACCTCTTCGGGCTCAAGATCCTCTACCTCCTCCCCCGCGTTCACGTTGCCAAGAGGGTCGTTTGCATTGAGAGCCATAGTACCTGATGATTGACACAAATAGAGTTAGTAAACAAGAAGGAAAGAGAAGCAGAACGCAAAACTAACTAAACCGATAGTCAACACCGTAAGCTCCCCGGCAACGGCGCCAAAAAGTTGATCGCGTCCGTCTCAACACTACACAATGGTAGGAAGAGTGGGTAGCAATAACTAACCCGAATAGTGGATTGGGGTCAAATTTCCACGGGGAGCTTGGAATGGAGTTGTATTGCCTATTTAGTGTAGAATTGCGTTTGTACTTCTAATTGCACTCCTAACATTTTTGGGGTTTTTATATTTAAAACTACTATTGTAATCTAAGGATTAAAGCTAAATTATGCTAAGGAAATATTGCTAAGTTGTGCTTAATATAGGAAAAAGGCACTAGGGTCGTGACACTACCTAGGTGGCTAGCTAACGGGTAGAAGCTACTAAGGGGAGATTGATAAATCTGGGTTTATTGCTATAGCCGTTGCACAATTGCACTCATTCTCACACCTCTCGGTAGAGAGAATGATATTGCCCAATTGACTCTCTCGAGACCAATTAGGTAGGCCAATTAGACCGGGCAACTGGGGCTCAAGTAGGGTAGTTACTCTTTCGAGGTTTAACCCGTTAATTAGGACTACCATTCTCATGGGTCCATCCCAATTCCTTGTTGGGTTAACTTTTAAGGTCATATGACTCTCTTTCTCCTCGAGCACAATGCAAC
>NW_017677755.1:17505-27473 GCF_001879085.1 Nicotiana attenuata
AGGCTAATGGGCGCGGACCGCGCAATAATGAAGCGCGACCACGTGGAAGGAATTTGGCAATTTGACACCTCTCTGAATCTCACCCACGCGGACCGCACACAAATGGAACGCGACCGCGTGGGACTTTGCCTTGAATTTTCAAGACTCTGAATCTCCACAAGCGCTGACCACGTAGAAAGGAGCGCGGACCGCGCATGGTTACCCTTGAAATGTATATTCTCTGAATCTCCTAGTGCGGCCGCGCAGCAAAACAGTGCGGTCCGCGCTAGGTCCTCTTGTCCCCACTTCAATGATTTTTGACACTTGAGCAGGTTTCACTCCGTTTCGAGCCGATTTTTGACTTTTGTCATCTTGTCGCTCAAACCTGCAATCAAGCGCACATTGTAAGCATTCTGGGTCTATTTTATGACAATTCATACATAAAGCATAGGCAAGTATGGGCATAAAACGTGTTAAAATCACAGTTATCACACGCCGCAACAATGATGAATGATATGGATCGGGTTGTACGCCGCAACAGTGTTGTTATATGTTGGGATCGGGTTGCGCACCGCAACAATCATTGATACAAGTGTGTTTAGCTTGGATATTAGTTTCTTTTGTTTTGCTGTGAATTCTAAGCTGCCCTTAGACTGTTACTCTTGATTTACTGTTAATACTGGTATACCCCCGCAGCATGTATCCCCTCTGATCCTTACTTGTCTATTTCTGTTTTATTTTCCGATCTACATTGTATACTGCACAGGTTTATTTGGTAGTCTGGTCCTAGCCTCGTCACTAGTTCGCCGAGGTTAGGCCAAGCACTCACCAGCACATGGGTTCGGTTGTGATGATACTACACTCTGCACTTTTTTGTGCAGACCCCAGTGTTGTAGACTTCGGACCGCGATGGGATTGCTGATTCTTGTTCATCAGGCGACCCGAGGTAGTCCTGCAGGCGTCCGCAGGCCTTGGCGTCTCATTCCATCTACTATTCCTGTTTCTTTCATGCATTTCCTGGGACAGTGTTGTATTTATTTCTTTCAAACCTTTATTTGCAGTGTTCTTAGACCGTCTGTGAAACTGTGACACCAGTTCTGGGTAGTCGAGATTCAAACCGTTGTATTGGATTCTTGTTCTGATAGTTTATTGTTTTTTTTCTTCCGCTTATGTTAAATTCCGCTGTTTAAGTGTTATTACTTCGCAATTGTTAATGAATACAAAATGGGTAAAAAGGTAAATTGTGCAAATAATTGGCTTGCCTAGCTCGTATTAGTAGGCGCCATCACTACTCCCGAGGGTGGAAAATCCGGGTCGTGACAGGTCGTTTTACTTTCTAGAACCCCGTTCCCCTGAATAAGACTTCCCGTACTTGATTTAACTGATTAATGGCTTGCGAGAATGATTGGTTCGAGATTTGGAAGAGTTTGGGTTGAAATCGGAACACTTGGTTCCTTAAGATTGGCTTAAAAGGCCAAGTTTGACTTCAGTCAACATTCTGAGCAAACAATCGAAATCCGGATTTGAAGGTTCCAGCAAGTTCTTATGATTATTTCGGACGTGGGCGTATGTCCGGATCGAATTTTGAATGACCCGGAAGCGTTTTGGCGCCTAATAGTGAAAGTTGATTCCTTAAGGATTTTGAAGTTCTTTAAATTTGGTTTGGAGCGGGTTTTTGTGTTATCGAGGTCCGAATGGAGTTCCGAGACCGTAAATAGATCCGTAATGTCATTTAAGACCTGCACGCAAAATTTGGTGTCAATCCGAGTAGTATAAGTGTGTTTCGTTGCATTGGATGTGAATTGAAGAACTTGAAGTTCATAAGTTTGATTCAATTGGTTTTAGGGGGTGATTCTTAGATTTAGCATTGTTTCGGGCGTTCCGAGGGTTCGAGCGAGTCCGTTTTATGATTTCAAACTTGTCGGTATGTTCGGGTGGGGCCCCGGGGGTCCCGAGCGTCAACCGGACAAGGCTCGAGTTGAGTTAGGAATTTTGGAAGGAGCTGAAGCTCCAGGTTGCTGTCATAACCGCACCTGCGGTTGGCCAGCCGCAAGTGCGAGACCGCAGAAGCGGCCGATCAATCGCAGATGCGGCCAAGGGTGGCCAGCCCTGGAGCCGCAGAAACGGCCTACCTTCCGTAGAAGCGGAGCCGTAGGAGCGGTTCGCTTCCCGCAGAAGCAGCCCAGCCGACTAGTGGAATTTCCACAGAAGCGGACTTTTTTCGCAGATGCGGTGGGCGCAGGTGCGGCCCAGGACCGCAGATGCGGAAATCACTGAAGGCAGTGGCCTTCTGTTATTGCGGGTGTTAGCCATTTTTGGCCCATTTCCACTCAAAGGTTGGGTGATTTTGGAGCTCTTGAGAGAGGATTTTCACCAAGCTCTTAGAGGTAAGTAATTCCTACTATATGTGAGTTAAATACTTGGATTTTGGGTAGATTAACATATAAAGATCGGAAAAGGGTTCAAAATGCCCCTAAACTATTGGAAAAGGTTCAAAAATATCCTTCATCCACCTATTGGACTAAAAATACCCCTCCATCTACTTTTTTGGTTCACTTATGCCCTCTGACCGTTAGGTCAATGTTAAATTAAAAATAATTACTATTCTTTTTGTAAAACTTAAAAAAAAATATTTTGCAAAATTTTTTGTTTTTTTAAACTAATGCACCAATAGTCTACTAATTTAGTAAAGTCTTCTTATTTTTTTTTCAGTTTTTACAAAAAAACAATTCATTTTTTACAAATTTTTTTTTCATTTTTTTCAGTTTTTTTTTTGTAAAAATTGGAAAAAAATGTTTTTAATAAAATATTTTCGTTTTTTAAAACTGAAAAAAATATTTTCGTTTTTGAATTTTTTTTTCAGTTTTTGTAAAGCATTTCGTTTCGTTTTTCAATTTTTTTTTAAAGAAAAACTATTTTAGTTTTTTTAAAAAAAATTGAAAAACGAAAATATTTTGTTGAAAATATTTTTCAGTTTTGAAAAAATGAAAATATTTTATTAAAATCATTCTTTTTTCTTTCTGTTTTTACAAAAAAAAATTCAGTTTTTGCAAAAAAAAAAATGCTTTAAAAAAAATGAAAAAAATATTTTTTTTGTAAAAACTGAATTGTTTTTTGTAAAAACTGGAAAAAAAAAGAAGAAGAAAACTTTACTAAATTAGAACTACTGTTGCATTAGTTTAAAAAAATGAATTTTTTTTTAAGTTTTACAAAAAGAATAATAATTATTTTTAATTCGGCATTGACCTAACGGTCAAAGGGCATAAGTGAACCAAGAAGGTGGATGGAGGGGTATTTTTAGCCCAATAGGTGGATGACGGGTGTTTTTAAACCTTTTCCAATAGTTTAGGGGCATTTTGAACCCTTTTCCGTATAAAGATTAGTGAAATTCATGGGATTAGAGTAAAAGCTAGGGTTTTGATAAAAACAAGATTTAACCACGAAATTTGTTATGGAATGAAGTAAAAATCATATATTCTTGATCCTTAGGTTATGGGTAATGTGAGCATGTGATTTTTGCCCTGTTCAAAATACTCCTATAAAATCAAAGAAATAGATTTTTTCTCAATTATTTGCCATTTTATAGGATTTTATTAATTGTTTGCATTTTTGTGCACATTTAATTTTTATAAAAAAAATTCATGAAAAATGCCCGCAAAATGTCAAAAATACCATGCATTGCATATTAGACTTTGTGTTCACATTTTAGGATTAATTAGTTAATTAATTGCTTTATTAAAATGAAAATCACAAAAAAATGGCTCATTTTTACATTTTAGCTTTTAATGTTAGATTAGTAATTTTCTCTCTTTTAAATTAGGATCAACTAATTGTTATAAATATTATAATTAGATAATTAGCTTAATTTTACAATTTAGATTAATTTAGGAATTTAATTTAGGATTTTCAATTAAAGAAAAAGAAAAAGAAAAACAAAGAAAAGAAAATAAGAAAAGGAATTGAACAAGAGATTTTTATTTTTTGAAATTGGGCCAATTAATTAACCCAAATTTGTTTCCAACCCAGCCCAAAAACCCAAGCCTACCCGGTCCAATCCCCACCCTCCTAAAACGACGCCGTCTCCCTGTTCTCTCATCACAGCCGTTGGATCCGTTTGATCCAACGGCTCGGAACTTAAAGCCTAATTAACATAAAACTGTCTGAACGAGACCTAACCATACCCCCCCCCCCGGCCCCCCCATTCAACCCTCTCTCAGCCTCTCATCTCTCTCAATGAACCAAACCCTAGCCGCCCTTATATCCCACGCCACCTCCGCCGTATTCCGCCACCGGAAATCGCCCCACGGCGGCGACGATTCTCCAAATCAACCCAAAATCTCACCAGACCATCTTCTCACTCCCCTCACCCCTAATATCTCATTATTTTTTCCAAAAAAACTCTCAAAATCAAGCAATTTCAGATCGGAAAATCTGAAACCCTAAAAATTCTACACTGAACGAATCCAAAAGATTTAATGGCTCAAACCTACATGAGTCAATTGCTCTTGACAAGAGCAATTGATTCATGTGGGCTTGACTCGTTTTCAAACCTGCTGGAATCCGGCCAAACTCCGGTGAGGTCAACCAAGTCCGGCCAACTTCTTATGGCTAGATTTAGGTACTTCCCCTGACTCTATTTCCTCATTTAGATGATATTAGGTCTAATTGCTGATCTGTTGTGACTTTGATTCTTAGTTTAGGTTTTCTTTGATTATTTTCTCCTCTGAAATAGTCGATTAGCTATTTATTAACCATTTCCACTTGTAGTTTAGTCATTCGTTTAGGATTATCTGAATTAATGACCTAGGTTTTAATTTCTGGTTTCATTGTTTGATTTGGGACTGTTAATTAGGTTTTCATATATATGTTTCTTGGTCTTGTTTCTCCTGCTTGTTTCGTTTAATTCCTGAGTTTTGTTGGCTACTTTTGAGTTGTTAGCCTAGGTTTTCATAGATAATTGATTAATTACTGATTTTTATTAATTAATTACCATTATAGTAATCATGTATGATTAGGGATTATTTGTGTAGATTTAATTCTCATTTGTTAATTGAATTCTGATTTTTGTACATAATTAATTACCTTAGCCCTGAACAACAAGGGGTGATTTCAGGTTTGTCTTAGGGTATTTTAGGAGTTTATAGGTGAAGAATCTTGGCTGTAACAGCTCAAGAAACTTCTAGACTGAAGATAAATATCAAAATAAAATAAGAAAGACATTAAATCAGAATTTTCTACGTAAAAACAGTGAATTTCAGAAATAAAAAGGGCTGTAAAAATAGAAGAAGTTTCTAGAAATGGTACAACTGTCCTAGCTGTTACAAAAGATGCTGAAAATAGGATAAGGAGGACAGTTGTACTGTACTATTTTTAGATTTTAGGATAAGGAATATTCCTAAAATATGCCCTCACTAGGCAGCCTATATATAGGCTACTCTATTCTGAAAATGACGCAGAGAATCAGATTTTCAAAGCCCTAAAAATACTCTCTAAAAGTTCAGCTGCTGTGTTCTTAGGAGTTGATTCCTTTTTTCTCTGATTTTAGCAATAGAAAACTTAAAGAACTTTGTGGGATTTTCTGGTTGTCACAAGTCAAAAATGGTTTGAATCTGAGGATTTCGTGTTTCTCTGGGGTTTACTGCTGCTGTTTGGGTTTTGCTGGCTGCTCCATCTTTAGATTTCAATCAGTTGTTCACTTGTATTGTGGCTGGTTTTTGCTATTTAAGAGACCTATTTTTTCTTGGTTTGGTCTATTTTACTGTAATCAGGTATTTGCCTTGAATCTAAGACTCAATTTTTGGCATGAATAAGCTGATAGCTTTCATCTGTTCTATGAAGTTTTGATCATCTTTCATCATGTGTTAATTCCTTCACATTTAGCATGTTAATTAGTAAACTTTGTTTCATTTAAACTCCTGAGTTTTTCTTCTGTTAGTTGATGTGTTGACATGAAAAGAGCAAAAGTCTATGGCTCTACTATGTGATTGTTTGAACTAGTGTGTCTATTTTATACCTATGAGTCTATTTATGACTTATACTGAACCTGAATCTTGACTTTTGAAGTTGTTTTGCTGCTTTCTTTCTGCCAGCTTTGCCTTTTTTTAGTTGATAATATATTCTTAAATGGATTCTTCACAACTACTGAAATTTCCCTTTTATTTCTGATGCTTGTGTGTGAGTGGCAATAAGGCAAAGAAACCTCATGGCTAGAATCTGTCACGACCCGGATTTCCCACCCTCGGAAGTCGTGATGGCGTCTACTAATGTGAGCTAGGCAAGCCAATCCTTTAAACTAATTACTTCATTATCTATTAATTTCTGTTTAACAAACATAAAAGCGATAACGTATAAACAGCGGAAATTTAATTTAAACGGAAGAAAATAATAAAATATCTGAAATCTGAATCTATTTCAACTGCTTAAGCCTTAAACACCCAAAACCTGTGTAACAGTGTCACAGACGGTCTAAGATTTACTACATACAAAGTGTGAAGAAAATAACAATACACTGTTTCTGAATTAAGGAAAATGAAACAGGGAATAAGGGATAGAGGGAGACGCCAGGGCCTGCGGACGCCTGCAGGTCTACCTTGGATCTCCGCGTGGACTGAAGGTAGCATCCAAACTACGGTCCAAGAGCTGCTCCGGGATCTGCACATAGTGCAGAGTGTAGTATCAGCACAACCAACTCCATGTGCTGGTAAGTGCCTAGCCTAACCTCGGCGAAGTAGTGACGAGGCTAGGACCAAATATATACAGCGGAAAAGAAGTACAGAAATAAACAGTCGAATATGGGAGGGGGAGCATGTTGTGGGGGAAATATCAATTCCGAATAGAAAGACAACAAGTAAATGTAAGAAGCAATATATCTCAGATATCAATAAAAGAACCAGAAATCAATAAATGCGCGGCATCACCCTTCGTGCTTTTACTATCGTCCTCACCAAAACAATCAAGTAATGAAAACGTGCACGGCATCACCCTTCGTGCTTTTACTCTCTTTCCTCACCATATAATCAATATAATCGGCACGGAATGGTACATCGTGCGGCACGGCATCACCCTTCGTGCGTTACACTCTTTCCTCACAAAAACAATGCACGGCATCACCCTTCATGCTTTAACTCTCTTCCTCACCCAAAGAACAATCACAAACAATAGGGCAAGGGATAAATGAAATTATAATAAGAATCCGACAGGAACACATTAGTCGCAAGGACACATTAACATAAGTCCGGCAAGGAGCAACAGTTGTCGATGCCCCTTTTCTCGCAAAATCGGGTTATGACATTTGGACGGACAACTCTTTCTTTTGGGAATCGGGTTTGCAATTTGAAGAGTCGCACCTAATGATTGAGTGCATTAGGACACTAAGAATAAAAAAAAAAAGGAACCAGAGAATGGGTAAGGGCTTGAAATTATCTCGGGGGGAAGGTGTTAGGCACCCCCCAAGATCCACTAGTGTGGTTCCCGGACATGCTATAATTGTGACTTTAAATATAAACAACAAGTAAACATACAAGACAGCTTTCACATAACGATTGCAAACAAGGGAAGTATAAAAGTTAAATAAACATGCTGAAGTTCGGAGATAGGCGATTTCATAATTATTTAAGGGATATACAAGTGCAGGAAAAGGGGGTCAAATAATTGGTACAAATAATCAAACAAAGGGAATAAAAGAGGCGGAGGTTTGGAGGAGAAACGATGCTGGAAATCAAATAATTAAAAGAGATTTTTTAGTGATTGAAGTAAAAGAAGAAGTTTAGAGAACTGAAAAATTAACAGCTTTTCTAAAAAAAAGTTCTGGAAAGAAAGAAAGCAAACAAATAAAGAGGGAGGGGGTCCTAGGTTTATACATAACATGGATCACCCCACACAACACCCGGTAACCATTTATACACGTGGTGCTATCGCGTGGTCATCATATCCATGTCTACCCTTACCCACCCCGTTAAGGTATTAAATCACGGAATGGTCTCGTTACTTATTGCAAGCTATTACCCGCCCCAATCCTATCAGTCCCGGAGGCAGTTGGGACTACTAATCCTAAAGGGAAGGGAGATTGGCTCTTTAGAGTTTTAAAAGGACAAAAGTCTAGTGCGACAAACAAAACACATAAAAGCAGTGAAAGGGGAAACACATAACAGTTAAAGGCTCAAATAGGCCTCCTCATTCAAAGCAACAAATTGTTTAGCATGACCTACAGGTACTGGTTAGGTCCTTAATTAAACTTAAACGTTAAAAGGGTGGCTGATCTATCACATATTTTCAGATAAGAAGTCCAAATTAGTCCTGCCTGCTGGTTGTAATTATTAAAGACTGGTATAGTTAATTAGTTACATAATGGTTTGCCTAGGTGAGACCTATAGGCATAATATCTAACAAGGTAAAGCTTACTGATTTTAAGGAAGGATTACTTTTTTAGAAATAAACCAATTCTGCAGATACTAAACGACATTATACTTATTTTAGACTCGCGGATGAATCAGATTTAAACGATTGCTCCTATAGGCATGAATTCTAAGTGTTACTGATTTTTAAAACGGTTACGTAAGTGCAGGAATCCTATAAGCATGGTATCTAGGATGCGATTGATTATTCTTTAACCTATAGATTGTTTGCCTAGTGACATATGCATATGCAGAAGTGCAGAAACTTATAGGCATGACTTCTATATGCGGAAATGCAGACACTTATAGGCATGGTCTCTAATGTGGGAATGCAGAAACTTATCGACATGGTCTCTAATGTAGGAATGCAGAAACTTATATACATGATTTCTAACGAAATGCATAACTTATAGGCAGGATTTCTATGTGCAGTAATGAAACAACTTATAGGCAGGATCTCTATATGCAGTAATGAAACAACTTATAGGCAGGATCTCTATATGCAGATACATAAACGAAAAGGTTGTGGTTGCAGAAGTAAAGACCTAAAACATGATATCTACCCCATATGCATAACATGAGTGACCCTCCCCCATTTTTACTATACACCCCATAAGTTATTACAAGATTATTACAACTTGAATGAATCCAGGAAAAAAGTAAAGAAAATTACATCAGAAAAAATTCCAACCAAGGAGAGCCTAATTTGGACTCCTAGTCTGAAACATGAAATAAACCAACTCCAAAGATCAGATTTCCAAAGCCTTTCTCATCTTTGGGTGTGTCAAAGTTTCAATGAGCTTCATGAACTCCAGGCAGTGCTTACACCCAAATTGTCACGACCCCAGTTCGCCCTCCGTGAACATGTCGTGACGGCACCTAGTCCCTACGACTAGGTAAGCCTAACAATGCGGAAGATAAACCATAATTTCGGAAGAAAGTAAATAAAACTGAACTAGAAAAATAAAACGGTGTTTAAGGTGCCGCTCGGCACATACCACAACAATTCTCGAAGCTAACAACATTCCCAAAATCCGAAAACTCACAAATCACAAGGGATACATAAGAGGCTTTGACCCAAGAATATCTATATAAGGGAGAAATACTGAAAGAGCTATACTTATTACAGAAATCTGGAAAGGGACTCCTCGGTCTGCGGACGTAGCAGATATACCTCGAAGTCTCTACCGATACGCCTCCTTCCAAGGATGATAGAACTGAGTGGGAGTACCTGTATCTGCACAACAAAAATGTGCAGAAGAGTAGCATGAGCAAACCACGGCGGTGCCCAGTAAGTATCAAGACTAACCTCGGTGGAGGAGTGACGAGGAACAGTCAAGGCACCTACCGGTCAAATAAACAGTATAATCATAGGAATAATGGAAACGATATATAACATGTAAAGACTGCATGAATGACTACAAGTGCTACAATTCACGATAAGGGAAAAAGGGCAACAAGTAACAACAAGACTATAATAAATAATGATACGAAATGACGGCAGAATCTTAATCCAAATCCTAAAGTCACAACACAGCAAGGGGAAAACAAGTCAATAACTCATATCCTACAATGATGATCACATAAGGTCTTATT
>NW_017677756.1:0-530 GCF_001879085.1 Nicotiana attenuata
AGGCACAGACCAACGATGACACGCTAACAGCCATCCTAAAGAAGATGGAAGAAGTGGAGAATGAAAACAAGGCACTCCGCGACCAAATGAAAGAACATCAGGAGAGGGTAGACAAGATCCCCGGCGCTCCCAAGTTGCTACCAAAACGCGATGTGGGGAGGTTCGTTGAACAACCATACACTGAAGAAGCTGCCGCTCACCCTATCCCAAAAACCTTCAAGATGCCACCCTACTTGAAGGTATATGACGGAACCACAGATCCCGAGGATCATTTAATCCACTATGTCACTGCTGTAAAGGGCAACGACCTATCAAAAGAACAGGTACCATAGGTACTGCTGAAGAAGTTTGGTGAGACGTTGACGGGAAGGGCCCTAACGTGGTACTCTCAGCTACCAGCTAAGGCGATATCAACGTTCGAGGAAATGGTGGATAAGTTCGTCACCGCCCATGCAGGTGCAAAGAAGCGGAAGCAAGGGTCAACGACATCTTCGCCGTCAGGCAAACCGACAAGGGAGGGACTCAGGGGA
>NW_017677756.1:4365-7310 GCF_001879085.1 Nicotiana attenuata
AAAATAAAAGATACAAAAGGAAAAGAATGGCAGCAAAAGTACGACTTTCATTATCATTCAAAAAATGCATGTACACTTGACCTTACAAAAGGTCCCATTTACATTCCAAAATACGACAAAACAAAATATATACAAAGCCTAAGAGGCCTCGCCGCTTCACCCGTCACCCCCAGCGTGACCACCATTCTGCTCTTCGTCCCCCGCCTGACCGACATCTTGTTCATCTCCGCTCCCGGGTTGATAAGTTGCAGAAATCCAAGAGCCGGATTCTAGACGGTTGACGTCTTCGGAGTTATAGCCCGCCCGGTCTGGGAAATCAGAACTATACCCACAAGTTTCACGGGCGACACGGGCTATGCGCCGTTGCTTCTGAACCTCCGCCTCAGTGGCTCGACCCGCAGCTAAGAACTCCTCGAATACGACCAATCCGGCCTCGGCATACACCCACATATCATGCGCCTCACGATGCGCATCCTCATCAGGCCTTGGTGCAGCAGTCCGCTTAAGGACTTCAATCTCAGCCGCCTTGGCATCGAGTTCGATGGTCAAAACGGCAACCTTGATCCGCAAATCAGCAGCTTCCGCCGCTACCCCACGGCCAACCTCCAACTCTTCTTCCTTAGACTGGAGAAGAGTCTCCAGCTCAATGTTCCGAGCCAGAGCAGTCATCAGCTGCTCGTCGATCTGCTCCAGCTCGGCCACCCTCCATTTCAACTGGGCCTCCAACTGTTCGAGACCCTCACGAAACACCCGAAATTCCGGGTCCTGCTCGAGCAGGTCCGCCAGCGCCCGATGCTTGGTGCGACACCGTTGGTATTTCTTCGCCATCTTGTTGAAAGTGGCTACCTTCTTGAGCGCCCGCCGCCTCCTCTCCACCTCCAAAATGAGAGTCTAAAAAGGAGAAGAAAAAGGAAAGGCAAGTCAGTATGCATCACAGTTAGCCTTACGGCACACAGAGAAAACTGAAAGCTACTTGCAAGGGCGCGTCAGCAACCCTCCGCGATAGGTCCCCGTCGCTAACACCCCTCAATATTTCACGCTCAGCGGCCGCACATAACAGGGTCATATCCGCTGCAGCCTGCTCGCTGTGTTGCAATAGGTTATACCCTCCTGGGATCATAACTCGGCGGTTAGACCTACCCGCCGTCATCTCCACGTGGGCTGGACCCCTCGCCAACTCATCTCATCTCCATAGGCGGCCTCAGTATCCGCCCTCGCGGCACCATCGCCCACTTCTTCAACAGCGGCCGACGAACCGCTCTCCAGAACACCGGCTGGGCTGGCACCGGCAACAGCTCTCCTTTGTGGAGCCGACCTCCCAGAACGGATAGCATCAGCCATAAAAATCGGCCTCGATACTTGACGAGGTTCACTTACCCTCTCGTCTTCAGTCGCTATCCCCTTGCCCGTTATCAACCGCCGCCTCTTTCTCTCTGGCGGCTCCTCACCTTCAGAAGTCTCCTCCTTAAGCCGCGGGGATGGCACCGAAGGAGTCGCTTCACTTGCAGACGCCGCCATAGGCGCAGCCTCCTGCTGAGGAACCTCAGGAGCGCCATTGCCGAACGAGCCCCAGGGTATATCTTCGCTATCAGAGTCGGTCTCCGCCCTAGGCGAGGCAACAACGACTTTCTTCTTCTTGGGGGCGCTCCGACCTGCCAACACGAGTAAGTTAGGTAACAGAATCTAAGGGAGTTTCCAAACCAAGGCCGAAGAATTACCTGACGGGCCGTACTGTTGAAGAAATGCAGCCCAAGTACGGCATTCCTCCGCATAAGGTATTATTCTTTCAACCCATGATTTAATATCATCAATAAACTAGGGTGGGGAAGCCCTCGCTACAAAAAAAGAGAAAAGAATGAAATCACAGTGGCCAAATGGTCAAGGTCACGAACAGTCAGGAATCCTGAAAATAAAGGCACTCACGATCTGGGTTCCACCTTTCCGGGAATCCTTCAGGCTTAGACACCAGGTGCTCCGTCTTGATATAGAAGTACCTGCGCCAGAAGAGGCGGTTGGCCTTGTCGTCAGCCTTAACTACCAAACCCTTCGTACCACGGCTTTTCAGTTGCAACATGGTACCCCTCAGGTAACCGGGGCTGAATAACTGTAAGAGATGGTGAACTGAGACGCCGCACTCAGCCTTAGCCGCGTACGTGGTCAGAATCCTGCACACTTCAAGGTGTAAGGAGTAAGCTGGGCCGGGCACACATTCTAAAAACGGCAAAGCTCCTCCGCTAGAGGGAAGATCGGAAGACTATAGCCGATCAAAAACGGGTACTCATAAAATGTGCAGTACCCAGGCCTGTGCACATTGGCGTAATCCATCCCAGCCGGAGCCATTTCCACATGGTCCGGAATGTTGTGTGTCACTCGAAGGTCGTCTAGATGAGATTGCAGTAAATTGCTACGCTCCCAGGGAAGGGCTGGACTTTTCGTTTGAAAATCCCTTCGAATATGCATGTCCTTTGGGAGGACGTTGTCTACAGAAAGGGGAACGAGGGTCTTTTTTGCCTCCTCCCCCTCACCGCCAGAGGAAGGCGGAACCCTAGATGGGTCAGTGTCCTGGGCCTTTTTACCACCTTGACTACATTTTACCATGATGACTCTGTTTGGGAAATAATGCACTAGCGACGAGAAATATGACTTCAAAGGAAGTGGAGGAATCCCACACGAAATAACGGTTACAGGAAAGGAAGACGAAGGAGTAAATCAGAAAATGCTTTCCAAAAGTTTGAAAGTTGAATCGAATCGAACCTCTCTCCTATTTATAGGGATAAGTTGCGCAGAAATCGAAGAGTCATGATTCAAAACGTGCGCGGGAAATCAAAACGTCACATCATCCTCTGAACCGCCTCGGGGGGCAAATATAATAATGATGCATATAGGCGATGACGTCATTCCAAAAAGGAAGCCACGCGTCAGTGGCTCAACAACGTCATACATTT
>NW_017677756.1:10407-22958 GCF_001879085.1 Nicotiana attenuata
TATATATATATATATATTATTCTACCGAGCCGTGCTATAGTCGGCTGGTGATCACGCCCAACTCTAGTCCTAAAAAGGATAAGCGGTCGCTGCAAATATAATCCGGTCTAAAAGTCCGGAGTCGAATCCCACAGAGAACTAAGGCTTAGCTATATCTGTTTAATATCACTAAGAAGACAAGTTTGAACAATTTTCTAAATTATAAAGATTGAGATTTATATTTCTAACTAATTAACTATCAAATACTACAAAGCGGTAAAATTATCAACTAACGAGACAAAAGGGTTGGAGACTAAATTAAGGAGGTCTAGAGTTATGATTTTCCCAATTGTCGGAATCCTTACAGCTATGTTCCCTACAATTTCACTGATGTATTCTCTACTGATCGTGAGCACTTTAGGTGTCGTAATTCTCTCTCGAGCAACTACAATAATTTACTAGACATATTCTCTCGAACTACGCTAGTTGGCTTCATCTAACCGCTCACTATGACCACGTCAAGGCTTTGTTATTTCTAAACCTACCTTTAAACCCAATGTATTGATTTATCACAAACGTTAGAAGTGACGTTGTTCAACAACTACCTAAATATGTACTCTCTCTCGAGCAGTACACACTAAATAGGCACAATCAATTGATGGCCATTCAATCAACACCAACAAACACGTAGTTGAACAAGTAGAGAAATCCAACGGCTCAATTATATAAAAACATAACAAGTATTTATCCTATAAAAGGTTCCATCAAAACCCTAAAAAACGAATTAGCTATTCATAATAGTATGCAAAAACACAATACTAGAATTCATAACCAATAATGGAAATAGGAAGAAGGAAGTGAAAAACTCGTAGAAGAATTCTCCGCCTTGCTCCCAGTGTGTTCTTGACTCCTTAGGTCGAATCCTGGTCTCCTTAGCCTCCTAAGTCTAAAAACAAGCTTCTTCTTGACTTGGGCGAGTTTGTTGAGTTTATATAGGGTTAGGATAAGTTTCCCACGCTTTACACTTTAGCCCCTGGACTTTCTCGACCTTCTCTAGATCGACCGCGGTCGCTGGCCAACCGCGGTCAGACTGCGGTCGTTTTAGACTATCCTGTTTTGCGCCTTTTTCCACCGCGTTCCAGCCGCGGCCCTACCACAGCCGCGGTGGACTATTGCCCAGTTTTTCTTCGCCTTTTCTTGCTCGTTTTCATCCGGGCTCTTCTCGATTGGTCTTGTATCTACATATTTGACCCCAAAACACCTATATCCTCCTCCTAACTCGGAGTAGCTCCTGCAAAGCATAAAAACCTCAATTAGAGCATTTTGTTATCATTTCGCACTTAAAACATCAATAAAATTGTCACGCCCCAAATTCGAGGGACATGACCGGCGCCCGGCCGGGTAGCCCCAGCCAAGCGAACCTAGATGCCTTTCCTAACCCACATGTTACCCTATGTTTTCCTTACCCAATTATTCCAAGAATTTTCCAAATAATTAATTAAGAACACCTTTTAATTTACAAAACACGTACATACTTACATAATAGTAATGAAATCACCAACTCGTTACCAATGTATGAAAACACGGATCTACACAAGTTTCTAACCCACATCCACTGTCTACGGAGCCTCTAAAAGTTCAACAGGATAATACAGTATTTGCCGGTCACAAGGCTCCGGCTATACCTTACACAAAAATCAAAATAAAACTCCGGAAACAAGCGGCCTTAGCCACGCAGGGCCCTGAGAGGAAGGGGGCTCACCAGAAAGCTGATGGAAGGCGAAGGGGAGCTACGATCGGTGGACTGGAGTACCTGCTACGGATCCACCTACAATCATAACACGAATGTAGCGCCCCCGACAAAAAAGACGTCAGTACATTTGAATTGTACTGGTATGTATAACAAACTTTACCCTGAGTAACCTCAAACCATACACGAATAACAAACAATAGAGGGAAACGACAATTGAATACACACAAGGAAAAACAATCAGGGCAAACAAGTTGACAATCTCTCCTTTTCCCCATCATCATTTCCACACTTTCAATTTCACAATGTTCTCATGTTTCATTTCAATAGTGATATCGATCACTTTCCATCCTTATTACCTCGGCCACCCTTATCACCACAACCCACACCTTATTACTTCATGTTGCGGCGCGCAACCCGATCCCACCGAGCAATCACAATTCACAAACAATAGCACAACAGCAACAATTTACAAGGAGAACCGCAACAAGTTTCAGGAATAACAACAACGAATCCCAATAACAACATCAACACATCTCAAAGAACAACAACACAACTCACACATAGTTTATATGGCTATCAATGCCCTTTCCATCTTTTTCAGCGTTCCGTTGTACCATTTAATCACAACAATAATTTTCCACAGCTAGCCACAAAGGGTGTTACCACAGCTATTTCAATGTTACCAATTTCGATTCCTTTTCATCATTTATTCCACCGTTCTTATCACATAACACATTCGCAATTACAGCTTGGTTTATTGCCATTTACTTGCACAACCAAATCGGACGTCTTAACTAACGACGTTTAAGGCACAACATTGACATGAATTCACAAATGGTTTACACAAGAAAACACATACTACTCACAAGAGTTTAACTTCACAACTAATCCATGAAGACATCACATACCAAGTATTTGGACACCAAGCATGGCGATTTTACAAAGGTTAGAGTTAGCCATACATACCTGGAGTTGAATCCCTTTTTAATTTCTACTTCCAATTCACCAAAAATCTAGCAACGGCAATATAATGCACAAATTAATACACATAGCTTAGAATTCAAGGTTCAAAATCACTACCCGAACATATTTAGGTTATTAACCCCTTCTTTGTACAAGTCTTTGCTCCCACCCAATTACTCCCACTAGGTTTATGGTTTTAATGGACATGCATGTATGATTTCAACCATTACAATCAAGAACCAATGCATGAGACTCCCCCCTTAGTTTAAACCAGAAATTCAATGAAAAAGGGTTAGGGATTTTACCTGCAAGAAAAAGGGGGATGAAGATAAGCTTGAGATTTCCCGGCCCGGATAGTTTTGAAGAATCAAATTTTTGGGAGAAGAGGAATTTCTCTTTCAAGACCCTCACTTCCTCTCTCTTATATTATGCAGAAGGCCGTTAAAGAATGAGGGGATGGGTGTTTTATTACAAAGGGGTCGGGTTTTAAAAATTTAGAAAAATAGAAGCCGAGCAAGGTCTGCGGTCGCATTCTGCGATCGCAGAATCGAAATGCGGTCCGCAGAGTGGACCGCAGAATCGCCCCCAAAACTCTGGGAGGTCTGTTTGGGTCTGCGACAGGAATGCGGTCCGCATTCCTGTTATGCTGTCGCATTGTGCACCGCAGAACTGACCTTCGCAAATCCTTGAGGAACTTATGCGATGATTATGCGGTCCGCATATTGATTATGCGATCGCATAATAGACCGTATTTTCAACATTAATTTGACAACTCTTCTGTTTCACTCTGCGGCAGAAATGCGGTCCGCATATTAGATCTGCGACCGCATTCTGGCCGCAAAATTGCATTTTTCTGGAAAAGTGATTCTTTTGATTTTTAAAAGCTTAGATCAATACCAAGGGTCCGAACCGCGGCGAGGAAATTAAAAAAAGAAAATAAAGTCTCTCGGGGAAATCTACGCATTCCTAACACATATTCGGAGTCGACACCACAAGATACTAGGTTTTGAGACAAAACTTTTTACGGGGCCTCACAAAAATATGGTTACCTTAGGCATAAATAGCATCTACATCGCATAATATAGGCTACTATCAGCTGGGTACTACATCTA
Organism: Nicotiana attenuata; assembly: GCF_001879085.1. NCBI lineage: Eukaryota > Viridiplantae > Streptophyta > Magnoliopsida > Solanales > Solanaceae > Nicotiana > Nicotiana attenuata. Next base: position 14,215 of record NW_017677756.1, read on the forward strand.
TTGTGCAACCACTGAAGTTGGGTATGTTGATGCATGATATAAGATATTACTGAGCCCTTGTGTGGCCGAGTACGATCATGTGTGATTTGAGGCTATCGCGTCCTCTTGAGGTCGGCTATGCCGAGTTTTGTTGAGACCGGGTACAACCGAGATCTCCTGAGGCTGGGTACGACCGAGTTCCCTATGAGGCTGGGTATGGAGTGATGATGTGTTATGTGAGGCTACCGAGTCCTCTTGAGGCCGGCTACGCTGAGTTTTGTAGAGATCGAGTACAACCGAGACCTCCTAAGGCCAGGTACGACCGATTCCTCTACGAGGCCGAGTATAGAGTGATGAAAATTTGCCCCAAAGAGTGGCTATATATATATATATATGTGTGTGTGTGTGTGTGTGTGTGTGTGTGTGTGTGTGTGTGTGTGTGGTATCAATAAATGCATGGCATAATGAGAGGCTGGATTTTACAAAAACTTTGCATGCATTTATGATCCATGATCCATAGTTTTCCATAGTTTGGTTTACGCCCCCGGTGGTGTGTCTTTCGTATTCAGGTTGGAATCACATACTCATATTTATTATGCTATGACTCTAATATATTTGTGCTTCTTAGTCTTACATACTTAGTACATTATCCGTACTGACGCCCCTTCCTCTTTGGGTGTTGTGTTCATGCCCATAGGTACAGACATACCCAATGATGCTCCTCCTTAGTAGGTGAACGATTTAGTTGTTGGTTGTTGCTCTCCACTTCTTCGGAGTAGCTGTTCAGAAGTCAATAGGTAAGAGGGCAGATGTTATAAACGTTTTGGGTATGGGGGGTCATGTCTTGATCTAGTTGTGTACGTGTATGTCTCTTTTGGTACTCTTAGAGGCTTGCAGACTAGAGTTTGGTAGTATACTATATAAAAGGGGTAGTTACGACTTTGTTAAGAACAATTGTAAATATGTATAAAATGCCAACGTTTTCTTTGCTAATAAGTTGTACTCATCTTAAACATTGGTGACCATCCATTGGATTTGTGAATGAAAAGATGGAAAGAGCATGCGTCGGTTCGCACGAGCCTCCGGGCGTCGTATGTCGGTCGCACCTCCCTAGGTTGGGGTGTGATAAACTTGGTATCAAAGCAGGTCGTATCCTACAGAGTCTGAAGCCGTATCTAGTAGATTCTTGTTTATGGGTATGTGGTGCACCATACATATAACCAGAAGGTTACCGGATATCTAGGATGAATACCCTTCTTTCTGATCTAGATTGTGCGATAGATCTGAGTCATTAGAATTCGCTTATAATCTCTATCTTGTTCATTTTTATAGCAATGCTGACCATGAGAAGTCAAACACTTGTTAAGGGACTAAATGAAGAAGTAGGAGAAGGTACCAATCGGGTGCCACCTGCCCCTACGGGTCAACATGGACCCCACGATGAGGTTGGAACTCAAGTTTCAGGGACAACACCACCACCCCCGGATCCGCCCAGAGAAGTTAATGCACCCCCTATTCCTCCTCCGGTTGTTCCCAAGCAGAAATTAAACATGAGAAATGCAGTGCAACTGTTGACTCAATTAGTGGCCTCTCAGGCCCAGCGTCAAACCCCTGCCATCTTGGATAGGGCGGTCAGCATGAGAGTCTAGGATTTTATAAATTTGGACCCCCCGGTGTTTACTAGAACATATCCAACAAAGATCCCCAAAAGTTTCTAGACCAAATGCAGTGGATCTTACGAGTTATGCATGGAACTAATACAGAGTCCATGGAGCATGCCTCATATAGATTGCGGGATGTTATTGTGACTTGGTATGAGATGTGGGAGCAGTCTAGGGGACCTATTGCCCTACCGGTGGGACGAAAAGAGTTTTCTGAAGCCTTTCTGCAGCAGTATTTGCCTATCGAGCTCCGCGGAGCTAAGCAAAATAGATTCATACGGTTGGAACAAGGTAACATGAGTGTGTGGGAGTACAACATGCAATTTAACTCCTTGGGCAAGTATGCTCCTTTGATTGTAGCAGAGATGAGTGATAGAGTACACCGATTCGTGGGTGGACAAGGACCACATTTGATCAATGAATGCACCACTGCTTTTTTGAGTCCGAACATGGACGTTTCCCGTATAAAAGCCTATGCGCAGAGTTTAGAGGATCGAAAAAGGCAACAACGAGATGCTCTAGAGCACGATCGGGGCCAACATAAAAGAGCCCAATCTGCAGGTGATATGGGAGATTCACGAGGTGAATTTAGACCCCTATTTCCCCAACATCTATCTCATTCTGCGACAAGCGCAACTGTCACGACCCAAAAATCCAACTAGTCGTGATGACACCTAACCCAACCCCTAGGTAAGACAATTAACAACTATCCAATTTAATGAGATTTATTGAGACAAATAAATGATAAAATAATTGAGCCTTTATACATTTCCCAAGAACTGGTAGTACAATTCTTGAGCTTCTAAGATTTAGAGTTTACAAAGCTGGTATGAAATAAAATACATCATCTGTTTGAAATATATATGAACAGATCAAAAATTTTAAAGCTACCAAGAACAGAAGGCAGCAATGACCAGAATGCAGGTGCATCTTCAATGCTAGCTCTCGCAATACGTAGCAACATCAACATAAAACAATCTGCATGCAAGGTGCAAAAATATAGTATGGGTACAATTGACCCCATATACTCAATAAGTAACAAACCTAACCTTAGGTTGAAAGTCGTGACGAGCTAGGACAAAGGTCAGAGTCCAACACAATTAGCTAACAACAATTCATAACAATATAAAAAAATGTAAAAGAAATAACTTAGAGATATGATGCTCAACTCGTTAACAGTTACGGAAAATAGTCATGCTTTTCAGGTATAACAGTAAAACCCAAATCCTTCACCGAAATCACCAAAATATGAGTAAGTCAAAAAAACTGCGATTTTCCCCAAAACCTTTGAACAATAAATAAGATGTTTCATTATCAAATGGCATGAGGAAAGTACATCTCTATGACTACGTGTCAATATATATGTGAAGTCATGAATGACGCGAATACCGTATAGCATGATTAAAATGCATCTCTATGCCTGTATGTCAAGTGTGCATGTTGAATGCAATGCAACACAGTGATAAAATCATAATGCATACTCTCAGAATATCAATTCACTCAGTCCTCCCAGTCATTCAGTCCTCCCAATCACTCAGTCCTCGCAGTCACTTAGTTCTCATAGTCACTCTCTCCTTACAGTCACTCAGTCCTCCCAATCACTCGGCACTCGCTTACGGCACTCACGCTCGGCACTCACACTCACACTCGGCAGTCGCACTCAGTAGGTACCTGCGCTCACTGTGGGTGTGCAGACTCCGGAGGGGCAGATCTAGCCCAAGCGCTATAATAAGCCAATCATGGCATGAATCAATAAAGCCTGCTGCGACGTGCAGACTGATCCTATAAACATCCTCAAAATCAGGCCCTCGACCTCACTCAATCATCAAGCTCTCCAGTCTCTCGGGTTCACAATGTCATGAAAATCGGCCCAAAATGATGATATGATGTATCAATAAATAGCAACAGAGACTGAGATATGATATGCCAATAAATGAGTATGACTGAGTATGTTACTGCAATTTAAGCAAATAACTCTAGCAGATATGACCGCAGTGGGTCCCAACCGAATAAACATATAGCCTAAAATGGTTTCTAACATGGATCACAACTCAATTACTCTAGTACATAGAGATTTCATGGACACAAATAAGATTAGGTAACTACACTGTACCACAAAAATAATAGAGTCACAATTCACATGGTGCACGCCCACACGCCCGTCACCTAGCATGTGCGTCACCTCAACACCAAACACATAACACGTATATTCAGGGGTTCATACCCTCAACACCAAGTTTAGAAGTGTTATTTACTTTGAACAAGACGAATCCAATACCGAGCAAGTCAATCAATACTCTAAAAATACCATCTCGCGCGTACCGACCTCCGAACGGGTTGAAACTAGCCAAAAACAACTCAATAACATCAAATAATGTCTAAGGAAACAATTCCAAATGATAAAGGTCGATTCTTTAATCAAAACCCCAAAGTCAAACCCGAGCCCGCACCTCGAAACCTGATGAAACTCACATAATCTAACAACCCATTCAATTACGAGTCCAACCATACTAGTTTCACTCAAATCCAACTCTGAATTGATGTTCAAAACTCAAAAATTCACTTTATGAAACTTTAGACAAAAAACCCAATTTCTCTCTTGCAACCCTCAGTCAAATGCAAAAAACGAAGATAGATTCATGATATCAAATAAAAAATGAGTAGAGAACACTTACCCCAATCCATATGGTGAAAATCGCTTCAATACGAGCTCCAAATATGCAAAAATGGCCGAAACCCCCAAAAATAGAGTACTTATAATCACTGGATAGAAATACCCTACGCGATCGCGAAGAACAAACTCAGCAGCCTCCAAAAATACCCTACGCGTTTGCGAAACATCACATGCGAACGTGATGAATACATGCACCTGCACTACGCGATCGCGACCAGACCAATGCGAACGCAAAGAAGAAAATCTCTAGCCCCAGCTTCTTAACTCAACTCTACGCGAACGGGGGCTGACCCATGCGAACGTGATGCTCAAGCTTTCAAAGGTACGCGAATGCGACACCACTTTTGGAACGCGATGAAGCAAAAAGACCAGTTCCTCTAATACATTACGCGATCGTGGCCAAATCTTCGTGATTGCGAAGGAGGCCTGAAACACCAGAAATCAGCAGAAACCAACAATGCAATATGAAGAAGAAATGGTCCCAAATTGATCTGAAACACACCCGAGCCCCTCGGAACCACGTCCTAACATTTCAACAAGTCCCATAACATAACATGAACCTACTCGAGGCCTCAAATCATGCATGACAACATCGAAACGATGAATCATACCTCAAATCGAACTTAATGAACTTTGAATATTTCAATTTCCAAAACTCGTGCCGAAACATATCAAATCAACTCGGAATGAGTTCAAATTATGCACACTAGTAGTAAATGACATAACGAAGCTATTCCAATTCCCGAAACTATAATCCGAACCCGATATTTTCAAAGTCAACTCTCGGTCAAACTTATGAACTTTCCCAACCTTCAAATTTTCAACTTTTCGCTAATTAGCGCAAAAATCTTCTAGAAATATCCAAATGCAGATCTGGGCATATGCCCGAGTCCAAAATCGTAATCCAAACCTAACGGAACCACCAAAACTCTGATCCGGGGTCAAATAGTCAAAATTCAAACTTGATCAACTCTTCCAACTTAAAGCTTCTTTGTTGAGAATCATTCTTCCAAATCAATTCCGAATAACCTGAAAACCAAAACCATTGATTCATACAAGTCACAATACATCATACAAAGCTACTCAAGACTTCAAGTAGCTGAAAGGAACGTAATCGCTCAAAATGACCGGTCGGGTCGTTACAGTTTTAGGATTAGAGTCGTGGTCATCTATTTTGGTCTGAATTAGAATCCTCGAGGATAAAGCTCACAATATAGCGGAGGCCCTAGTAAGATGAGGCCCCGGTGCCGCATTGTGGCCGGTATGGTAGGAATCATTTTGGGCGTTGTCGTCAGGGTTCAAATTTATGCTATTTTTGTGTGAAGCCTGGTCACATCATGCGCTTTTGCCCAGCAAGAAATGTGGATGGCATGATACTACCAACGGGATCTGCAATAACTTCTTCATCGATATCGCATCCTCATGAGAAAGGTATACAACCGATGATGCGAAGGGGTAGAGCTAAATGTGGAATGTTTGGCCTGGGTGGCAACATTAGAATCGCATATTGTGAGCACGTAATTTTTGCCCTATATGAATTACTCCCATAAATTCAAAACAAAATAATTTCTTTTCATTGTTTGCAATTTTATGGATTTCTGTGGCATTTTTTGTTAATTGTTTGCATTTGTTTGTGTATGTTTATTATTGCTTAATTCATGAAAAATACAAAAATACTTGGCATTTGCATGTAGGGTTAATTTCACATTTTAGGATTAATTAGTGATTAATTTTACAAACAAATAAAAGAAATAAAAAAAGGAAGAAAATAAAATAAGAAGCCTAAAAGAATTTAAGGGCTGTTTAATTTGGGCCAATTTTCCAATTAAATAGCTGGCCCAAGGCAAAAGGCACTTCAGTATGGCCCAAAAACCCTTTCCCCGCTCGGTCCATTTTTGCCCGCACCAAACGACGTCGTTTCAACGACAATCAATCCTGACCGTCTAGGTTGTTTGATCTAACGATCAGGGATTGATAAATTTTGATATAATATTGTCTGAAGGGCACCCCCCCACCCCCAAAGCCCCGTCTCTCAACCTCACCCCTCACAAACCCTAACTCCTCCGTCTTCCACCGCCGGCCGAGGACGCCGCCGGCCGGAAATCGCCTCCGCCGGCGGTCGGTCTCCAAACTCACCCAAATTTTCACCACAGGCCCCTCCGTCCCTCCTCTTTCCAATGCCCTACATATCATCTTTCGAAAGATAGCCTAGCCTCTCGAATATTAAAATATGTGGACGCCGCCTCCGCCGCCCACGGCGACGCCACCACCAAAGGACCCCAATTTTACATCAGTGTTTCTCCTCATCCTCGTTGTTATGAATTCACCATCAGTAACCTTCAATCTTCTCCCCAGGGTTTCGAATTTTAAATCGAAACTTAGCCTCAAACCCTAGTTTCACGAATCGGGGATTCTCTGATGACCTGACCATTATAGTGTTTAGTCGTGTGTTTTCTCATGAAAAACACACGATTAAACACTAAATTGGTCAAGAATTTTCAATTGGATTTGCCCAAGCCCACTGTCAATCCCGGTAATCTCCATCTCTTCATTTTTTCTTTTTTGATTCTTATTACCTTTTCCTGTTTATTTTAGTATTTGTTTTTCTTTTGATTTGCTTAAGATTTTTTTTTGATATAGTTGATTCATGATTAGCAGGATTCTTTTTTTTTCATTTTTTTGTGATTGATTATTAGTTTTGTTTAATTGGTAATTGATAGTTTGATAGTAGCAGAAACTAGGATTAATTTTCGGTTTTGTATAACATTAATTGGACTTGATAATTCAGTTTAGAGTCTTTAAGAATGGTTTGGTTATAGCTGAATAGTCTTGGCCTTTGTTTAGTTGACCATGGTTAGTAAGATGGGCTGGGGTCAACTAGTATAGGGTGGGTAATTTCAGATTGAATTCAGGGTTAGTTTGGATACTTAGGGTGCATAGGAAGGCTGTAGTTAAATCTAGAACCCTCTAGAGTCTTCTAAATAAGGCCTTAGTTATAATTTCAGAAAGTTAGGGTAGTAACTTGAGCAACAAGTTAGGAAATCAGGGACTAAAGTGTTAAAAATTGAAATCTGGAAGTTGCAGCTGATTTTTTCTATAAAAGGGCAGTCCTCTTTGCTTCATAAACAAGTTTGGAGCTCCAAAAATTCCCCCCAAAAAGGGGATCTCTAGTTTTCAGATCTAAATTTGAAATTCAAACTCCAAATCTTTAAAAAACCAAAAAAAAAAAACAAAGAAAATATAGCAAAAAATAAAAAAAAACTGTTCCATTGAAAAGCTTCAGGTTAATTTCGATTTCTAGAATTGATTCACATCTTCTAGTTCAATATCTATTGGCTGATGTTTCGGAGGTATCCCGGTTCAAATTCTAGCTAGTTTTGGGTGTATTTGAGCTGTGTTGGTCGTTTTAAACTGCATTTGGTTGATTCAGTCAGTTTCTGGGTCTATTTGCTGGGGTTTTTTGCTGTTGGCTTTGCGAGATTCAAGCTGAAATAGCTGTTGTTGTCCTTTGCTGTTTGAAACTGTGTTTCTCACATTGCTGCTAATCTCTTCTTACCTCAATTTTTGTCGAATTCCAGGTACATATTTGAACCCTGTAATGATGTAGCTTTGAAGTTGAAATGCTGAAATGAAATGCATCATCCATTTGCCTCCTGAAATCCATGTGTTCAAGCTGCATAATGAAATAGATAATAGATGATTTGTATTTGTTTAGGTCTTCTTTTGATCTGCATTTACATTGTATAACTAGACTGAAACTGGGCTGTATTGGACATATATTGGATAGGTGAACTTCAGGCTTGTGCTTGCTCGTTTGAACTGTTAGTATCGTGTTCGTGTTTAGCATAATAATATCGGGTGTTAGCTAATTCATAAGGTTAACAAATGACGCGAATTAGGACTGGTTTCCTGGAAATTCTGTTTGGATAATCGTTGTTATTTGTAGGTTAGTTGATTTAATTTTGGAGGTAACATTACTTAGAAACCCAGGCTGAATCGCTGTCAATTAATTGACGTTCAAGTTGGCATATATAATCCTATAAGCATGAAGTCCAATTGATTCTTTGGTTTTAGTCTATTCACGTTTGGTTAACATTGCAATGTACAGAGGTTCACTTAAAAGGAACGAATTAAAATGACGAGATAGGCTGCAAACATTGTTCGAAATAGCCATTGTTGTTTTTTCCAGATTTCAACACATAATTGAATTTGTTTAGGATAGATCAACTGAAGTTTGCAGGCTTTGATTGTGTATTTGGTCTGGAAAGTGTTAGCCAACCCCCTAAATTAAGAGTAGTAACGGGCTTTTGGGTTTGTCAAAGGCCCAAGCGGCCCAGTCTTTTAAAAATGAAACCCGGGCTGCTTTGGACCCTGTGCTGAAACGTCCTACCCCACTTGTTCGGTTACTAGGCCCAATTGTTGGAGATTTG